>NW_011481463.1:10764-14963 GCF_000754665.1 Bison bison bison | reverse complement strand
AAAATCACTGCAGATGGTGACTGCAGCCATGAAATTAAAAGACGCTTACTCCTTGGAAGGAAAGTTATGACCAACCTAGATAGCTTATTCAAAAGCAGAAACGTTACTTTGCCAACAAAGGTTTGTCTAGTCAAGGGGCAGAAGCCCTAGCTCCTCTCTAATCTATGTTTCTCTGATGGATAATGATGGTGGCCATCCTCTCACCTGCTTTCAGCCGTTTGTCTATCTTTGTGAAACATCTGTTCACGTCTTTTGCAGGTTTTCATTGAATTTTTTTTTCTTTCAGTTTTATCGAGATTTGACTTATATGCAGCGCTGAGTTTAAGGTGTGCAGACTTACATATATCATGAAATCGTTACCATGGCAATTAGTAAAAATCCATCTCCTCATATAGTTATAAAAAATGGTTTCTTCTCTGTGATGAGAGCTTTCAGGACCGATTCTCTTAGCGAGTTCAGTACTCCCCATGGCCGGGCTAACTGTGGTCCCGTGCTGGATGCTGCGTCTCCAGCACTTATAACTGGGAGTTCGTACCTTCTGATCACCTTCTGCCTGTCTTATCTGTTCTTTGTAATGATAATAATGTGCACATTCTGGACATAGGATGTGTGTATGTGGATATCACAGCCCCCGACTCTGTTCCTCTTTGCTTTCTTTCTCCCCTTCCCTTCTTTTTTGTTTTTTCCCCTTTTCTTTTCTCTTAAGACCAAAGGAACTCTTCTGCTGTTTGAATGAGTGATGGGGGGGACATGATTTACACGCGTGAAACTCCTGGGAAAGGGACGGGCAATCCAAACCAACGTAGGGGAAATGTTAACCTGTGTTCTGGGCACTCAAAGCTTAGTGGGGCCGTTGAGCAGAGTCCTTGGAGGAGCTGGGTTAGGGCTGGATTTTGAAAGTTGGCGCGTCAGGTAGATTCATTCCTTTGCAAGTGATGGAAACTCAGCAAAATGGCATTTAAACAATGTGGAGGGCAAGGCAACCCACTCCAGTATTCTTGCCTGTAGAATCCCATGGACCGAGGAGCCTGGCGGGCTACGATCCATAGGGTCACACAGAAGCAGACATGACTGAAGCGACTTAGCATGCATGCAAGTCTCTTTTCCTTACAGAGTAGCAAGTTTAGGAGCTGGTCAGTTGTTGGCAGTGACAGATTTTATTTCCTTGGGCTCCAAAATCACTGCCGATGGTGACTGCAGCTACTAAATTAAAAGGCTCTTATTCCTTGAAAGGAAAACCATGACAAACCTAGACAGCTTATTAAAAAGCAGAGACATCACTTTGCTGACAAAGGTCTGTATAAGTCAAAGATATGGATTTTCTAGTAGTCATGTGTGGATGTGAGAGCTGAACCATAAAGAAGGCTGAGTGTTGAAGAACTGATGCTTTCGAACTGTGGTGTTGGGGAAGACTCTTAAGAGTCTGTTGAATAGCAAGGAGATCAAACCAGTAAATCCTAAGGGAAATCAACCCTGAATATTCATTGGAAGGACTGATGGTGAAGCTGAAACTCCAATACTTTGGCCACCTAATGTGAAGAACTAATTGGAAAAGACCCTGATGCTGGGAAAGACTGAAGGTGGGAGGAGAAGGGGACGACAGAGGATGAGATGGTTGGATGGCATCACCGACTCAATGGACATGAGTTTGAGCAAGCTCTGGGAGATGGTGAGGGACAGCGAGGCCTGGCGTGCTGCTGTCCACAGAGTTACAAAGAGTTGGACGTGAGTGAGCGACTGAACAAGAGCTGTTGGCAGTGGTCCAACGTCTCCAGGTTGTTGGGCTGAGGTCTTTTCTTCTCTTGTGATTAGAAGTGGCTGCTTGAGGAGTTACTAGGGCCTTGTTACAGCAGACACGCAAGAGCAGGCAGGACGCTGAGGGTGAAGGGGCAGGCTCTCGAGTCTGGAAGCAGCAGGCCAGCGACCCCCTGTGGTCTTACACTTTGCCGTGAACGGCCACAGTGGTGTAGATGGGCTGGATGTTTCTTACTTTTCTAAACTGAGCTTTAGTTGACGTGTGACATGATGTTACTGTCAAGGGTCCCTGTGACGATCTGATCGCCTTCTGCTTTTCTCAACACCGTCTTGGAAGCGTTGAGTCTTACGTCTTGATGAAATCGTCAGTCATTTCCTTTTCTCTTCCAGTGCCTTTACATCCTCTCCAAGGACACCTTATTTACTGCAAGGTTGCAAAGGTTTCTTCCCGAGTCCTTCGAGATGTCTCCTACTCTGTCTCTCATATTTAGATCTGTGACCCTTGTTGAATTAATTGTTATATACGGTGTGAGGAAAGGGTCTATTTCCCATACGTTTATCCTGCTGTTGAGACGACTTTCCTTTGAGCGTTGAATTGTCTTGGAGCCTTTGTCAAAAATCGATGGGCGGGCTTCCCTCGTGGTCCAGTGGCTGAGAATCTGTCTGCCAATGCAGGGGACACAGGTTCAATCCCTGATCCAGAAGATCCCACATGCTGCAGACCAACTAAGCCCGCGCGCCACAACTGTTGAGCCCGTGCTCCAGAGCCCGGGAGCCGCGGCTACTGAGGCGTGAGTGCCCTGGAGTCCGTGCTCCACAGTAAGAGAAGCCACTGGGTGAGGAGCCCCCGCTCGCCACAACTAGAGAAAGCCCACACACAGCAACGAAGACCCAGCACAGCCACAGATGACTAAATCTTTAAAACAATCAGTGGGTCACGTACTTGTGGGTCTGGCGTTGGAGTCTGTCTGCTTCCCTCGTGTACATCCAGCCCTTCCCTGGTGTCTCACCGCTTCGATTTTGGTGGTTTTGTAGCACATCCTGAAATTGGGTGGTGTGGATTCAACTCTGTCTTTTCCAAGATGGGTTTTCTATTTCCGGATCCTTGGCACTTCCAGATACGTGCTAGAATGTCAGCTAGACATCTGCACATGTCTGCAGAAAGCCTGCGGGATTCTGAGGGGGACGGCGCTGGGTCTGCGGACCCGCCTGAGGGGTCTGGACATCTCACAGCAGCAGCAGACCTCCGACCCGTCTGTCCTCCGTGAAGGCTTTTCTTCTATTTCTCTCACCAGTGTCTCTGGATCGGACCTGCCTGTGTCAGAGTTAGGGGGCCGTGTGGGCTGTAATCAGGCTGCAAGGCCAGGACCAGATGCCCCCGACCCTGGTCCAGGGAGGCCCTGAGCAGAGGCAGATCCTCAACTTCTGTTCCGGGCGGATGCGGTTCAGCCTCTTCGAACTGACCCATAGACTCATGTGATCTTCATCAGAACCCCAACAGGCTTTTTTGATAGAAGTTTGTAGGTTGATTCTAAAACTGAGCTGGACGTGCCAAAACTCTGGAAAAGGAAAAGCTCTTGGTGGTGCTTGGATGCACACATCTCCACGGGGGCTGCCCTCCTCCCGCCCCAGCCCCAGCCCAGCCTTGGAACGTTCTAAGTTATCCTTCGTTGGAGGAGGAAAGGGAAGAAAGTGGTCCCTGATGCCCCAAACCTGGCATCACTGAGAGGCCCCAGCATCCAGCCCCAGTCTCCACTTTTGCCCTCGGGGTTTGGTTACAGGTTGACAAAGACATTCAGAAAGTTGAACAAGACTCAGTTCTCATCTGTTGTTATGGTTACAAGGAGGGGAAATAATTTCCTGTGAGGTATCTTCTGATCACTGCTGTCGGATGCAGGAGCAGATTAGCAGAGCACCATGGTGATGTCCCCAGCCTGCTGGGGGCCGCGAGGCATTCGGTTTGACCTCGTACGTGGGGTTACAGTCTGCCCGCTTCACCGGGGAGATAGAATGGACCTCATTAACAGCCATCAGAGGATCACTTTGCTGGTTTTATTGGGCCTGTTCTCTCCAAAACGCTGGATTACGACATCGCAAGAAATTAAGGAGGCTGGTGTGTGTGTTTGGGTGTGTGGGGGGTGCTGAGTGTGCGGGGGCTGGAAGGGAGCCCATCACCAAGCCCAGGATAGTGGCTGGTGGTCTCCTTCCCACAGGGAGTCACCCCGCTGGCACCAGGACCCCATACGACCTGGGGTGACTCCCACTTCCCACTGACTGCTGACCCTGCCCCGAATGGCGATGGGAGGGGGTGGGGATGGACCATGTGACCAGCAAGACATCAGGGGTTTCTGGTCGGGGGCCTGGGGGCCAGGGGCTGTGGCCCAGGAGGGTCTGCCACAGCCTGGGGCGCAGTGGGCTGGGGTGTTCCGTCGGCCCTGAGGGTG
>NW_011481463.1:9690-10562 GCF_000754665.1 Bison bison bison | reverse complement strand
GGGCCTGCTCACCTGAGCCCTCAGCGCACCCCGCTCCTCTGGACTCCAGGGCCCAGGGTGCCTCCAGAGCCCACCATCCTTATTCTGCCAGCACTGGGGAAGGCCTGCTTCCTTCTCCCAATGGGGTGTGGGGCATCAGTGGTGGGGAGCCCAGGCCGCCTCCGAGGTCTGGGGCCTGAGTACCAGGAGGACGGCTGTGCCCCCACAGGGGGCCAGAGCCTGCAGGCTGCCCAGGGCGCAGAGCTGGGGCAGCCAGGGTGGGTACCAGGAGGACGGCTGTGCCCCCACAGGGGGCCAGAGCCTGCAGGCTGCCCAGGGCGCAGAGCTGGGGCAGGCAGGGTTGGGGGCTGCAGCCCTCAACGGCCCCCTCTCTCACGCGGGCTCACCCTCCCTGTGTGAGCCGGTGTGGTCTCTGCAGGGACCCCGCAGTCCCATCCGAAAGTCCCCTCCCCCGCCCCTGGTAACTACACTCTGAGACAAGTGGGTGGGCGACCACCTCGGGGGTCTTCTTCCCAGAGACGGTTTTCCCGCCTGTTTGGGCCACCGTTGCTTTTTCATAAACTGAAGAAATTCCTGCAAACACAGCTCATTTGCACCCCCCACCCTCCCTGCCCAAGAAGCTTCCCTTTCTTTCTTTTTTTCAACAATGGATAGAGAGGAGGACGTTTTTAGTGTCAAAAACGTGATAAATCAGCGGGTGGGGCCTCTCGGAGAGTGTGCGGACTTACTCTCCTGCCTTAAACAACCAGGAGACTGGACAGAAGATGCGAGGCAACCGTTCGCAGACACTGGACCGTGGCCAGCTCGGGACCGAGGGCCCCAATCGAGGGGACGGGGGGTGACCGGGCTGCCGCGCTGCCTCCTGCCAGGTG
>NW_011481463.1:3062-9590 GCF_000754665.1 Bison bison bison | reverse complement strand
GGTGCGGGTGGGGGCCACACAGGGCTCCAGGGTCCTGACGACTGAGGGGGCGGGGCTCAGAGTGCTGGGAGACCCAGGTGGCTGGGATCTGCAGGACAGGAGCCCTGGGAGGAGGAAGGCAGAAAAAGAGCTGTGGAATCCCACACCCAGATTCCCCCAGAGGTCTCTGCCTGAAGGCCCAGAGTCCCATCCGTGGGGCGAGGCTCCCGGAGCAACTGCGGAGAAGCAGCACAGACCAGGGCTCCAGGGAGTGATGTCTGAGCCGGCGGCCTGACCCTCCCCAGCCAGAGGGGGAGAACTCGCTGACCATCTCCCAGCCAGGGGAGAGAACTCACTGACCATCTCCCAGCAGGAGGGGGAGAACTCGCTGACCGTCTCCCAGCAGGAGGGGGAGAACTCGCTGACCATCTCCCAGCAGGAGGGGGAGAACTCGCTGACCCTCCCCGGCCGGAGGGGGAGAACTCGCTGAATACTAAACAGGTGGATGTTCATAGTGTGGACCCCATGAGAGCCCCGCCTCCTCAGTGGGATGATGATCCTGGAGAAGGTCGGAGCCTACAGCTGCCCCTAGAAGGTCAAAGTGAAAGTGAAAGTGTTAGTCACTCAGTCGTGTCTGACTCTTTGCAACCCCGAGGAGTATACGGACTGTAGCCCACCAGGTTCCTCTGCCCATGGATTCTCCAGGCAAGAGCACTGGAGTGGGTTTCCATTTCCTTTTCCAGGGGATCTTCCCGACACAGGGACTGAGCCTGAGTCTCTGCATTGCAGGCAGATGTTTCACTGCTTGAGCAACCAGGGACGTCCCAGAAGCGTCAAAACCAGCCCACAAAGGACCAAACTTCAAAGGGATGTGATGGAATTCCATACTCAGCACTATGCAGCGTCCGTGTAATAATGTTCAACAGCCAATCCAAGACCATGGGAAAAGCAAAGGCCCAGGAAGCTGTGTCCCAGGAGCAGGAGAAGACTCAGTTCGTGGAAACAGACCCGGAAATGACAGAGCTGATGGAAAAGACAGGCAAGGATGTCAAAACACTTGCTGTAAATATGTTCGTCTGCCTAAGGACTTAAAGGAAAACATGAACACAATGAGGAGAAAAATGAGATCCAAACATTTCAAATGGAAATCATGATAAAGATGAAATACAATCCTAGAGTGAATATTTCATGGGGTGGGATCAGACACCACAGGAAAACCAGCAGGTTCATGTTAGCGTTGAAAGCAGGAGTTGGGGGAATGTGGCCAGCTTGCCTGCTTTTGTAAACACAATTTGGCAGACACATGATCAGACTTGTCTGCTTTGCATCGTCCACAACTGCTTCCGAGCTGCTACATCGGACCTGCATGGTTGTGACAGCAATCGTGTGGCTGAAATACTATGCAGCGCTTTACAGAAAACGTCGGCTGACCCTAATTTCAAGTATTTACCTTGTGGTCTCCATACACCATAAATTGTAGAGCAAACCCTCTGTTGCTCAAAACCAATGCACATGTTAATTTTAAGCCAATGGTTCAGAGGGGTTCCCAATCAGTAGAACATGAACTCCGAGGATGGGAACGTAACCTGGGTTACACTTTGGGGGAAGCGGGAAGTGGGGAGAGTCCTGTGGGGCTAGCGGCTGCTCCCCCTCCCAGAGCTCCTCTGGGGCCCTGGCCCTCACCCTGGGCGCTGAGCACCGGCGCCTGTGACCTACTGGCTCTTGGGGTTCTCTGTTTCCACCAGAACGTGAGCCTCACAGGCAGGGTTGTCTCCCCCAACAACCGAGGGGGAGTCTGTGCCCCGAGGCCCCATCCTGGCCGGATGCAGGGCCGGCTGTGGGCAGCGGAGTCTCACACCAACACCTGACCAGGGAAACTCGGCCTTTTTCTCAACATAGCATGCTCGCCTCCTCCCCTTGCCCCCTCTTCACTTGGTTTTTTAGCTGACATCTATAATTTGGAAAGCCATAAAAATGAATATAGATGAAATATTAGAGGGCGACAGTATGAAAAAAGCATGAACAAAGAGGCTCTCACTGCTTTAAATAGGTCTTAAAACTGCTTTCATCCATGTGCCCGCCTCAGCCTAGTGAAATTGATTCATTGACCAAATTGGCCGTTTAAAATTCAAAAGCCTGTGTTCCCTGAGCATGGCTCCCTCCTCTGCAGATTTATGGGGCCGCAGGGAGGCACCCGGGGTATCTCTGGGTTCTTTTTTAAGGATGATCTATAGTGAGGCAACAGGCCCCTTCTTCCTGGGGAGCCTGCACTCGCCCCACATTGTGGACTGAAGCAGGCGGGGCCAGTGCTGGCTCTCAGGACCCCAGAGGGCACCTTCGCAGGTGCTGTCCCGGGACCCCCGTCTGCGGGCTGGCCTCCCCTCCCAGCTCGATACCATCTGAGGATCCCGCCCCCAGAGGGAGATGAGGAGATGAGAACTGGAGGTGAACCCACAGCAAGGAGTGAAGTGCAAGGGGGAGGCCTAGGATCCTGGTCTGGGGGCAGCTGGTGGGACCTCAGGAAGACCGAGGGCACTCAGCCTCCACCTCGAAACTCACCTGTGCGGGAGCTCAGACAGCACTGGGCAGGCCCAGAGGCTGAGCCCGAGGCGACCCGGCAGGTGTGGGCGTCCCTGCAGAAGAATTTTGTGACAATCAGCAATGCAGGGGTGGGGCCTGTTTTACACCCGTCACTTCAAGGATGGTGAGGCTAATACATCAGGAGATGACGGCCACTGAAGGACAGCTTGTTACTCACAGGCCCCAAGAGGAGGGGTCGGGCCACGCCATGCAGGGCCTTGTGGAAGCACCCGGCTCAGCTGGGAGGCAGAGGGCTTCCGTGGGGAGGAGGGTGAGGCTGGGAGCAAGGTCAGGACTGGCTGGTTTAGGTGAATTCACTGGGCTCTGGGGCAGGCCTGTCCCCGGGTACCTGGGCCTGGGATGCGGCCCAGAGTGTGAGCGCCCCAGGGCAGGGCCGGGGGCGGGCACTGGACGGGCTGGTCTGTGTTTGAAGGTGTCCTTACAGGAGCGGGGCTGGCGTGAACTGTTTATTGTCTCTAGGAGCTGAGTGGCCCCTACATGGTCAGCAAGGCCCCAGGCGTCAAAGCATCAGAACACGGAAAATACAAGACGCGGTTCACACAGGGTCTGGGAGCCCCAGGGGATGGGTCTCTCCCCACTACCCACCCCCAGTGGGTAGGCGATGGTGGGCCATCCCTGGACTGAGTTACACTGCAGGGACCTCCATCCCTGAGGTCACCTGGGCTCCGGCCACTCTTCTACTAAACCAGCTGCGCCCGCAGAAGTGCTGCCTGAAAGCATGATGATGGGTTGGGGGGTTTGGGGGGCCGGGAGGGGACACGGCCGAGGGCGCTGGGAGATGGGCACAGAGCCCTCGTCCATCCTAGAGCTCAGAGCGGGTGCGGCTGCTCCATCCACCAGGGAAGCCTCCGGGAGGGAGTGCAGGTGGCCAAGAAAACGGGAAGGGAGACAGGTCTGCAGATGCTGTGGCCAGTCTGAGACCGGGAGGAGGGTTCCGTCTGAGGCCTGGGTCGGGCTCTGTCTGAGCCTGGGATTCAGACTCAGTCTGGACCCGGCACTGGGGCTCCGTCTAGACCAGGACTCTGAGTTCAGTCTGAGACCAGGGCCTTCCCAACTGTGGGCAGGGCTCGGTGTCCGTCTCTGCAAAGGACAGCTAATCTCAGTGCAGAGGGAACAGGTGGTCATTCATTCGAGAAAGCTGCGCCTCTGCCCCCACCACCAGTGCAGCAGGAGGTGGGCCGGACCCAGCCAGACCCCTGACTGAGCCCTGGGCCCCCAGCACACTGGGATGCTTCTCCCTGCCCCACTCGGGGTGGAGTCGGGGCTCCCCGCAAAGACTCAAGTCTCCACTTTAATTACTTCACCTTATTGTGTAACTTTAATTATATAATAAGTGACACTAAAAAACCATCGTTAAATTTTAAGCCTTTGTAATAACACCATTTTATTACTTTTTGATGACTTTATAACTATGATTCTTTATTATTCGTCCCGTGTTATTTTATGATGGCACAGTGAGATTTTTAATATCTAATTACAGAACCCAGTGATCATTAACTACATCTGATACATAAGCTCGCTGCAACCTGGTCCCAGGAGCGCCTGTGTGAGCAGAAACCGGAGAGCTGCCTCCTTTCTGGGCGGAGTGGTGGGCATTCTGCTGCTGGATCAGAGAGGACAGCGTAGGGGTGCTGGGGGGTCTCTGTGCAGCCGGATGAATCTCACCTGAAAGGTCACGGCCAGCCGGACACATCCTGGGCCCCCAGGTGGGGGTCCTGAGGTGGCCAGACCCACGCAGCCCATTTCCCACAGGGCTGGCAGGCCCACTGGCCTCCAAACTGGTGGGAAGGGCTTCTCTGCATCTCAGGTCTGTACCCCAAGACATCCTTGTGAACTCAGGGAGAACTGCACAGTCCTGGGGACTTCTGGTCTACCTGTGAAGGCGTTCACAGAAACAGGATCTCCAACCAGAGAGGGGTAACTTGCCAAGGTCACCCTGAAATTCAGTGGCATCCCCAGGAAGGGAACCCAGGAGCCTGCCTCCTCCTGCCCCCAAAGGACCGAGCAGCCAGGACTTAACTGGGTGATGATGAGGCAGGGGTGGGAGACTGGGGTGGGGGTGGGTCGGGCAGCAGAGGAGCAAGAAGAGGCAGACAGGTGGGCTCACACACGTGGAGCCTCTCCAGTGCCCCTCTTCTGCAGACACAGACTCCACCTGGGGACCCTGCAGAGGGACCCTACATGAGGCTGTCCACCCCAGCAGCAAGCCCCTCCTGTAACTGGACTCATGAACTGGGCTGAGAGCTCCTTGGAGGCAGACAGAGGCCCCGGAGCCCTAGAGAGAAGAATCCTGGACGTGCTTGTTGCTGGCGCCCAGAGGGTCGAGTGCAGCCCCTTTGCCCCGCCTATGAGGCCAGCCTTGGCCACGGGCCCTGCCGCTCCTGCCACATCTGTGCTCCCGCCCCTAGATTCTTCCCCATCCCAGGCTTCCCTCTCTTGAGCTGTGGTCTCTTCAAAATCCACACGGGGTGACGGGAAGGCCCAGGAGAGCCCCAGTTACTTCCCAACCCCCACCTGGGGGCCCAGGATGTGTCCGGCTGGCCGTGACCTTTCAGGTGAGATTCATCTGGCTGCACAGGGCCTCGTTTCTCTGATCCCTTTGGGGGCTGGAATGGTGGATGTCCGGGCTTGGGCAAGTCCCCCCGGGAACCCTGGTCTGACAAGCTGTGCTGCATGGACGCCCGTGGGTGATGACGCCCAGCACACGCTGCTGACTTAGCTGCAGAGGGCGGGGCTCTGATGCAGACTCGGGGCCGGCGTGCCACACCCACAGGTGGAGGACACACTCAGAGTCTGAGGAGCATCTAGCCGGCCTGTTGCACCTACAGGTGAGTCCAGGAAGGGAGCCGGACGCAGGACCTACATTCCGATCGATAGCAGGAAAGCGCTGCCTGCGTCTGTCTCCAGGGGAACAGGAGTGGGATGTTCTGTCTCTCTCCCCGTGCAGACAGCCCGCCCTGGGGCCTCTCGGGGAGCAATCTTCCCGCACGCAGGACTCAGTCCTTCCAATCCCATGACTCAGTAGCTTTGCTCAGGCTCTGGCTAGATTTGATCATCCTAGAAATTGTATCGTTGGCACGTCCCACTTGGAGGATGCTCAATTACCTGAACTGGGAGCAATCAGCATCTCATCCCCATGGCTTCAGTGAGGCAAGAACTGCTAAGCTTCTGCCCTGCTGGGCTTGAGTTTCTGCCATGGCAAGGCGAGACCCCGACTCCAGGGGACAGCACCCCCCACCCCGCCTGGACACCCTGGCGATTCATGCAGGACCACTGTGAAATCTTTTCCAATTTGCCTAAAACTGAAAACAATCAAGCCCCTAAGCAGGAAGTGTCTGCAGTGATTCCAGCTCACTTTAGGGGATTCTTCTCATGGGGCAGCACCCCAGTGCCTGGAAAGGGTTCTGATTTCATGGTAAGATGGCTCAGTGCTCAGCGCTCCATGCTCAGGTACTCAAGTTAAGTCTGACTCTTTGTGACCCCCATGGACTATAGCCCACTAGGCTCCTCTGTCCATGGGATTCTCTTGGCAAGAATACTGGAGTGGGGTGCCATTTTCTCCTCCAGGATATCTTCCCAACCCAGGGATCAAAACTGTGTCTCTTACATCATCCTCATTAGCAGGCAGATTCTTTACCGCTAGAGCCACTGGGAAGCCCACGACGGAGTGGGGCTGCTGCTGCCTCGCTTCAGTCGCGTCCGACTCTGTGCGACCCCAGAGACGGCAGCCCACCACGCTCCTCCGTCCCTGGGATTCTCCAGGCAAGAACTCTGGAGTGGGCTGCCATTTCCTTCTCCAATGCATGAAGGTGAAAAGTGAAAGTGAAGTTGCTCAGTCGTGTTCGACTCTTCGCGACCCCCTGGACTGCAGCCTACCAGGCTCCTCTGCCCATGGGATTTTCCAGGCAAGAGTACTGGAGTGGGGTGCCATTGCCTTCTCTGGATGGA
>NW_011481463.1:583-1282 GCF_000754665.1 Bison bison bison | reverse complement strand
CGGCAAGCCCCTCTTCTGCCAAAGCTGCTCTGGGGAAGCCCAACCCTGAGCCCCCACCAGGGGGCCCAGGCCACCAGGCCCTAGGGTCCCCTAGAGTGGGGGCGGAGACGCCCACCCAGCATCACACGCTCAGGGAGGGAGCCTCTGGCACCAACAGTCCTCTTGCCCAAAGCCCCTGACTCAGCTGAGACTGCCGCTCATGCCCCTACTGTGCCCGGGCGTGGCCCTGCAGTCCTGCTAGACGGGCATCACACAGGAGGAAGCCAGGCACAGAGAGGTTGAATAACCTGCCTGCAGTCACACAGCTGGCGTCCAGAACTGGAGCCCGCGCTGTGAGCCCTGTGCCCTGGCCTGAGGGCTGACCTCCGACCCAGGAGGAAGCACTCCAGAGTGGGAGTGAGGGGGTCCAGGAACTGTAAGACCCCTTCTCCCTCCCCAGAGAAAACAAGATGCTTGTCTGGAGGCGTGTCCACACTTCCACCCTCCGCAGTTCTTGGGTCTGGTTCACTCACGTGTCCTCCCTGCCTCCTTGCTTTTATACTGGAAGAGGACGGTGAGGGTCTCAGTTCCCAGGAGCTGGCAGCTCAGATGGCCACTGGCCAGCCGCAGAGGCACAGCCTGGGCCGCCGGCTGGCCTGGATGGAAATGTGGCTGGCAGGGGTGGAATCCTGCTGGTCCCAGGGCCTGCCTTGGCCTGCC
>NW_011481463.1:0-483 GCF_000754665.1 Bison bison bison | reverse complement strand
TGGAGAAATGTCTGTTCTAGCCCTTCGGCCGCTGTTTGGTTGGTCGCTTCCCTTTTCCCTGTTGACTGTCGCCCAGGAGTTTGTGAGACGGCCTGAGAGGAGGTGCCGCCCCCACTCCCTGCACTGTCCCCCGTGTCCAGCTCTTCTCCAGCCTTCCGAGGTTTGTTTTCTCCGCAGAACAGGTGGGGCTGGGATGTCAGGGTGGCCCCACGGCTCCTCGTTCATCTGACAGCTGCCCCCACCATAGGCGCTCAAAGAGGCAGACGGCACCAACCTGCAGACACCGTCAGTGCTGGGGAGCCGGTGGGGGATCGATGGGCTGATTCTCACGGAAATTGCTTCCGGATGTGTCTGTGTGGGCCCTTCTGGCAGCCCAGGCCCTCCAGGTCCTCTCGTTCAGCTTCACTAATAACAGGAAATTGCCCACCAGTTCCTGATGGCCGGCAGCTCTTTTTGCAACGTGAGGCGTGGGCCTGATGCCAA
>NW_011481462.1:22998-23351 GCF_000754665.1 Bison bison bison | reverse complement strand
CTTGTATGCTTTCCACCTCTTCTTAATTATGTTCTGCTTCTTTAGGTCCATTAGGCATTTCTGTCCTTTATCAAGCCCATCTTTGCATGAAATGTTCCCTTGGTATCTCTAATTTTCTTGAAGAGATCTCTAGTCTTTCCCATTCTGTTGTTTTCCTCTATTTCTTTGCATTGAACATGAACTCAAATCCTTACATCACACCTTATACAAAGTTTAACTCAAAATAGATCTTAGACCTATTTGTAAAACCTAAGACTATAAAATTTCTAGGAAAAAAACATAGAAAATGTCCAAGAACTTGGGTCATGCAAAATCTTTTTTTAGGTAGGACATAAAAGTCAAAATGGAGAAGG
>NW_011481462.1:21160-22538 GCF_000754665.1 Bison bison bison | reverse complement strand
CAACCAAGAAAATATACTGGTGGCAATTCAGCACATGAAAATATGCAATCAGGAAATGCAATTTACAACCACAATATGATACCATTAGTAACCTGTCAGAAGAGCTATAAGGGGATTTTTCCAGTTGATAGAACTATTTTGTATCTGAGCTACATGATATTAGTTACATGATAGTATATCACAAAGAGTGAATTATACTGAATATAAGCTGCATATTAAGTTTTAAAAATATAAAATTTGATTAAAATTAAACAAAAGTGAAAAAAGCATAAAGACCCCCATTTAAAACGAGTCTACACATCAAAACTAATGAAACAGAACAGTATGTCTGGAAACTGTCCTATGAATACATGAAAAGTTGATGTATGGGAGGACAGACATTATATATCAGTGAGAAAAACATTTACTAATGAAAAATGTACCAAACTACAAGTTATCCATACACAAAAAGTACATCTCTACCTCATACCACATATAAGCATCAATTACAAGTGTACTAACTTAAATAGGAAACATAATTCATGAAAGAAGGAAACTGAAAAACCAATGAATGTAAGATATCCAACATCACCAGATAATGAGGGAAATGCAAATTAAAGAGAGATACCACTTTACAGCTATCAGCAAAAATTTTAAAGCATGAGAGTACCGAGTATAGGTTAAGAACTGAAACAAAAAAAAGTTTCATACAGTGTTGTGGCGGGGGTGGGGGTAGTAAAAATTGGTACAACCATTTAGGAGAGCTATTTGGCAATATTTGCTGGCACTGAGAGCTGCATATCTTATAATCCAGTTATTCCACTGACAGATTCAAAAGAAATTCCTACCCATGTGCACAAAGAGACATGTACAAGTATGTCCACTTGGGGTTTGAAATGTGATCCTATGTACACTTAATGGCATTGTAATAGGCATCTTTCAGCAAATAAAATTATTTATTTCCCTCAGAAATCTCCTATAGGGACTCCTTTGCAATCACTGTAGATTAACACTTTCCAAGTGAGATGTGGTCATATTTCCTTTGTTGTGGAATAAATTAATGTGATGGTCCTGGCCAAGCTGAGCAGAACCCAGGCTTTCTGCCTGAAGTCAGACACCTTCACTTTGCAACTCAAAGTAAGCAGTTTTTCCTCCCATGTCTTTGTTACAGTTTTCCTATCCTTTTGACCCCACTAAGAATTTTATCTTCCAAACACACTGTCTGCCAAGCTGACCTTCCTTAATCTTGGTGTTAAACCAGAAATCTTCCATATATTTCCTTTTCCATCAGTATTAGCCATCATCTGTTCTTTTTAATTTTTCTTATGAGGAACCATCCTCTATGTTGATATTCAGCTTTGAAGTTGTTATAGCTTTTTTCAGTACTCTTTTTTTCATT
>NW_011481462.1:19977-21045 GCF_000754665.1 Bison bison bison | reverse complement strand
CACACAGCAAATTCCCATTGGCTATCAATTTTACATATGGTAATGTAAGTTTCTATTCTACTAAACATACTATCTCCCACCAAACCCTGACATTCACAGATTCAGACTGGGTCTGTGAGGGTGTGCTGTTCATTTTTACCCTGTTACACTCTTTCTCTCAAACACAGCAGTGATGAGAAACAAACAGCCCTGTACTTAGAACCAGTACCGTTGAGACTGGGCCCCGGCTCTACTGTTTGTTGACTAAGTTACCTTAATCATTCTAGTCTTAGTTTCTACACTGTGAAATGGGGATATCAGTATCTGTATCTGCCTTCACAATTCCATTGTGAGAATTAAGTAACAGACGCTAGATGTGAAAAAATACTTGGAAGTTGTAAAAGGGCACCCATAGTAAAGGATCTTGAGTATGGAGTTTTGAGTTAGGTAAAATCAACAGGCAAGGCTGTATATTGTCATCCTGCTTATTTAACTTATATGCAGAGTACATCATGCAAAATGCCAGGCTGGATGAAGCACAAGCTGGAATCATGATTGCCAAGAGAAATATCAATAACCTCAGATATGCAGATGATAGCACTCTAATGGCAGAAAGCGAGAGGAACTAAAGAGCCTCTTGATGAGGGTGAAAGAGGAGATTGAAAAAGCTGGTTTAAAACTCAGTATTCAAAAACTAAGATCATGGCATCTGGTCCCATCACTTCATGGCAAATAGATGGGGAAACAATGGAAACAGTGACAGATTTTATTTATTTTCTTGGGCTCTAAAATTACTGCAGACGGTGCTGCAGCCATAAAATTAAAAGACGCTGGCTCCTTGGAAGAAAAGCTATGGCAAACCTAGACAGCATATAAAAAAAAGAGACATCACTTTGCTGACAAAGATCCATATAGTCAAAGCTATGGTTTTTCCAGTAGTCATGTACAGATATGAGAGTTGGATTATAAAGAAAGCTGAGCACCGAATAATTGATGCTTTTGAATTGTGGTGTTGGAGAAGACTCTTGAGAGTCCCTTGGACTGCAAGGAGATCAAACCAGTCCATCCTAAAGGAAATCATTCCTGAAT
>NW_011481462.1:16968-19877 GCF_000754665.1 Bison bison bison | reverse complement strand
ACACAGCAACAAAATCAATGGGAGACTCAGGGACACCAACTTCCTTGACTAAACCTTGTCCCTGATCCCCAGCTGATCTAAGGCTACCTCCTAGTAGACACTGCTGATAGCCATCCCCATTAGAGGATGAGGAAATGACAAAATAAAACAATAATAATGCTGGGAGATTGCTATTATTTGTCATTCAATGTCTACATTTATTATTGGTCCTGGCCTTTTCTGGATGCAGGACTGGAAGACATATTTGGCTCTACTTCACTTTGAGCTTCTGCTGCTACAGTTCCCATGCTAGGCCAGATTTGCCTATTATCCTACTGCAAAGGATTCTAGACCAATATAACATTAAAAAGAGGTGTTAAAATATTTGAAGGCAGAAAACCTGCTTCCTGACTTTTCTTACCTTTCACTTTGCCATTCTCATCATAAATAAGACTTAGCAGTAATTCTGGCATCCTAAGTTTAACTTTCTGCCAAGCAAATATACTTCTTCACTCTCAAAACCAAGAGTCTCCCCAATGATCTATATCCCAATCTATGACTCAGGGTTCAATATCCTTGTACCTCCCTGGTAGGTGGCTCCATGCTTAATACACAGGTAACTCCACTTCTGCCAACACTGCAGGAATCTCATTTCCTATAGAAACCTCACAGTAAACTAACTGTCCTTAACCAAATTGGACCTCAATGCACTTGCCATCTTATGCATGAGGAAAAGTGATATTGGAAGACAATCTGTGTAACACCCCAGCTGTTTTCTAGTCTTGATAAATGCCATATTAAGTGCTTCTAGATACAACAATATATTTGAACAGCTTCCTGTCTGTCATTCCAAACTCAAAATCCCTTGGATACCTGATTTAAATTATATTAACTACTCATGTCAGCATTTTCTCTGGGCCAACCAGAATACATATCTGTTAGTGCTGAGATGGAATTTCTGAGTCACATTTTATCTTTCACAGTTTCTGCATGATGTTGAACAAGGTGTCAGTGATTCTGAACTGAGAGCTTTCCATCCACATTCAATTAAATACACTCAGCAATTCTTGGGTTTGATCAATACTGTTGATGGATGGTTTAATTTTCAGTTTTCTCCACTAACAATCTCCATGACAGCCTCTCCTGGAATGTTGATGTGACAGATTGTTATGTAGTCATAGAAAATTTGGTTTTAACCCTTCATGTCTATTTAAAGTAGTCTAGCGTGCAGACGATGCATAGCAATGCACAGTGGAATCACCTGAATATTCAGGTTTATATAAGAGATGGTACCTGGAAACACAGTATGCAAAACTGCTAAACAATGTAAATTCTAAAAGAAGAAGACTATATCTAGGCATTTCACTCACAATGTCATTCTATCAAGTCAAATCTCATTTATAACAACTAGTAGGGCTCTCAGGGAGGGACTTTTGGTGTCCCCAAATCAGAAAAATCACCTTATGTTATATCACTATCTATGGCACTGATGTGGCCTGAGAGATTATTGCAACCTTCTCTAACCCTCAATATCCCCTGAGAATTATTGGATTTAATCTTTTATTCCAATGGGTTAAGACATCACCCATTGCTGCTTATTCTTAGCCTGTTTGCCAAAGTTCTCTTCTACCTCCATGGACAACCAAATTACCTGATTTCTGTCCACACTCCCCTCTGAGTTTTGAGTATGTTAGCTGGGTCTTTGAAAATTTCAACACTTTTTATACGTCCCAGTGATATTGCCACAGATCAATTTACATTGCTGCACTCTTCCAGGCAAAATACCCCTTTCCATAAAAACAGTAACTTTCCTCTCAACGACTACCATGAGTGGAGCATTCTGGTAGGTGATCATTCTCTGAACAAACAAGGTTCCCCAAAAGAAACTTCATTACGTCTCCTGGACTAGGGATTAGGATAAAGAGTATATTGACCAAAGTGTATTGACCAATACTGGACCTTGAGAGGAAACAAGATGACACTTGATCCTCCTTTCAACAGATATGAATTACCAGCCTAAATTTCAGCTCAGTATTCAAAGCCAGATGACCATTAACTCCTCCTGTGTCTTTCAAGATTCTAGTAATCATCAATCTAGTTGCCTTCTGACTCTACAGCTGGCTTATAGACATTTCCACACTTCATTATTTTCTGCTAGATTCTCTCTCTTTCTTGGGAATCAGTTGGGATAATCCAGAAAAGTGGAGTTTTTTTTAAAAGAGTTGTTAAACACACAATACCTTGGCCCGCTCTGATACCTGGTTCAGGAGATTAGATCCAAAAAAGCCATCACAGTGGTATGTCTCCTACCTTCAGGATGTTTCAAAGGCTTTTCAAGCCTTCCACTTAGTGTCCCTGGTGAAACAGTGGTCTTATTCCACCTATGGCAAGGGTTACAGAAAGGTGGTGTCTGAACCAGCTCAAAACTGTGACTAGCTCTCACAGGCAAGGCCAAAGGTAATGTATCTATGTAGTTTTGCAACAATGCCTCAGAAAACTCTCCAAGTTGTATATTCTACTTTTCTTTCTTTTCTCACCCAGCAAATCAACTTTTCTTGCACTCCTCTTATGATTTCCACACTGTTGCCTGGTAAGTGGTTTATTACTCTTGGCATAGTCTCTACACCAGTTGGATTGTCTACTTGGACTCTCACTTCCAATTTCACTCCTGAGTATTTTCTTTCAGATATTTCTCATCTGCACATTCTTCAGCCTGCAAGTTAATCATTCACCACCTAGCTTTAACACCAAGAATTCCAGCCTGAGTTTGAGACACTGGGCCCTTGCTTTTTCCAGACAGACAAAAATCATGATACAAGCACCTAAATAACTAACCCCTTGCCAAAGGCAAAGAAGTAAATGCTACAGAGATCCTACTAAAGACATGAGGTTTAGATAAGCAGTGGTCAATTCCCACTGACGGAAACAAT
>NW_011481462.1:15558-16868 GCF_000754665.1 Bison bison bison | reverse complement strand
TATAAAAAATACTTTTGTATATCTTATTTCACTTGATTCTCACAATAAACCTGGAAGGCAAATATTCATTCATTAAGCAAATACTGAGGACTTACTATGGACTAAGCAGTAACTGGCAATTTAGCAACAAATCAGGGTCAAAAAATCCCCACACTCCTAAAACTTATACTCGAGGGTGGGGGAAGCAGATAAAATACTTGTAAACTATGGTAATGCAATAGATGTTATAGGGAAAATAAAAGCTGCAATCTGGATGTAAAATTTTAAATACAATTGCCAAAAAGGCCTCATTGAGCAGGTGCCATACAAGCAAGAGGAAGCCAATATAATAATTCAGGTGAGAGATAAGGGTGATTCACACCAAGCTGGTAGCTATAGAGTTGATGGGAACTGGTTAAATTTTGGGGTGTTTTGATGGCAGAATTTGTTACTGGATTGGATTTAGAAGGAGTCAAGTTTCCTATAATGTGTGCTGGTTACCTTTATTTTGTAGCCAAAGGTCTGACGTGATGGTTTAGAGAGGTCAAGTGACTTTTCTAATGTCACTCATCTAGAATGAGCCAAAATAAAATTGTAAATTTAGGTCTCCTAGCCTAGGCCTGAAGACTGCATGCTGGAAAGGGTATTTAGATTGTGAAGAAAGAACAAGACCCTAAATGGTAGAGTTATGAGTGCATGCTAGACTAAGGACATAATATGAATAAAGCCATTGCTGGGCTCCTAAACTGCTGATGGTATTTCTGCTAGACTAAGACATAGGCCTCTATTATGAGTGCTAAGCACTCAAGGCAGGGAACAAAGAGATTAATGACTAAAAGAAGAGAAAGAAGGCAAAAGAGTTATGAAATCAAAAGGTGATATTTAAATGAAAGACACTAGGACAAACGAGATCAGACAAAAGCAGTGAGAGATCACAATTGTATACAGAGCTCTTGAAGAAAGTTGAGCACAGTGAATAGGAACTAGTGAAAATCAGGTATTCCTCCACAGTTCATACAGTGAAATGATGAAGTGTTCAAGACAGAAAGCAACAAGGCGTCAGGTACTAGAAGCTGGTTTACAACTCTTGGTAAATGAGGCAGAATAAGAAGTTGATGCCACAGAAGAAAATAATTATTTGTATAATAACTTTGTGCCAAACCAAAAGATATGAATCAGCAGAAAAGAAAGCAGAGACAAAAATCAAGGCGTAAGGGATCACAAGGAGAACCTGTCAATTATATCCCATTCATGGTTTTCCTATACCTCTTCTATGGGCAAAGCTCTGTGCTGAGCACTCCAGGGAAGAGAGCAATTAATAGGACATGGTT
>NW_011481462.1:12381-15414 GCF_000754665.1 Bison bison bison | reverse complement strand
AGGATTCCAGTGAGAGAAAAGCAAGAAAGGTCTGACAAAAAATCCCATTGGGAAATCTCTCCAGGGCTTGACTATTTAATGAATGCTAACTAAGTCTATATACCCTCATTAGAGGGGCATAAAGAAGAATATCTCGATACTCCAAGTTCTTCCCATGGTCTACCCTAAATACCTCCTGTAGTTATTCCATCCTGTCATGTTTTCAGAGACAGTGGTGACTGTCCGGAGGTACTAAATAACCACCATGAGAATGGAAACATTGTTCTGGTTATTTAAAAGTGAACTTTAAATGATTTATGTATTTTTTAATTAGTTTTTTTTTCAAGTGGTAAGTTTGAAAAATGCTGTGCTATAAGACAAGGCACTTTTTGGATGTTATGTAATAAACTGGTGCAAAAGTCAGGCAATGAATTAAATCTCTGCAGTCCTGACCTTGAATATATTCCAACTATCGAGCCCCATGCCTTCTTTACACTGGTTGGTAGCTATCTACTTCTCCATACTAATAGGATCCCAGGAAAAAAATGGTTGAGAGAAGAGGTAGAGCAGGAAGGTGCTATACTAGTAGCTAATCTGTGGTAACAGGTAGGTCTCAGATCCATTGAAAGACTATAAAAGATACTTATTTATAGAAACACAAGCTATTACAAGAGCTATTATTGTAAAGTTGAGTTTAAAAATGGATTTTCTAGGGGATCAAGATGGTGGAGTAGGAAGACCCTGAACTCAGCTCCCCTCAGATATGTATCAAAACTATAACTACATATAGAGCAACTCTCACATAGAATGAGTTCAAGACTAGAAGAATGGCTCTTCTACAAGCAAGGCTGTAAAGAAAGAACTACACTCAAGTCTGGTATGTAGGGAAAAGAAGCAAGTTGGTTGGGTCCTGCACCCTGAATGGGTGACCCCAAAGAGCAGGGGGGAATCACAGGCTTGAGGATTCTCCCTGGAGAGCAAGTGGTTCAAGCCACATATTAGGCATCTCAACCCTAAGGACTAAGACGGAAAAAGAGCCCACTTAGCTGGTTTGGTAAACAACTTGGCTTATTAGAGGACTGTAGGAAACCTAAGACTCTACTTGTGAGGAGCACATGCAACCAACTTGCTTGCTCCCAGTTCTAGCACAGACATATCAGCTGAAAACTGAATTGTTCTCTGGTTGACCAGCCAGGACTGCCCCAGCAGACACCCCAAACTGAACCAGGCTCCTGCTCCAACCCATCCTGTTTCAGCACTGCTCCTTGCTAAGGCAGAGATGGTCATTGCCTATGAACATGCGTGCCTAGAGGGAACAGAGCCAGCTGAGGCCTCAGTCCTGCCTCTGGGTAAGGTAGACATCCATTGCCAGTGTGTGTGTGTGTGTGTGTATGTGCATGTGTGTGTACACATGTGGGCACCAGTGAGGAAACAGAGACAGTTCAGTTCTTGACTCTGCCTCTGGCCTTGGCAGAGACCACCACTCCCTACACACACATGTATGAACACACTGGGAAAGAAGTGGAGGCAGCTCAGTAGTGGAGCTACAACACTTCCTAGCTCAACCCGGCCTCTAACCAAGGTGCACACACTGTGGAACAAGTGGAATGAATTCAGAAGTGCAGGCTTAAGTCCTCATATCCTGGCCATACCCTCAATAAAGACAGAGACTATCACATTTGGGAGAAGCCCAACTCTCTCAGAGTTCATGTTCCAGCCTCTTGAGCCCCAGCCCCACTCCCACCATTAAGCCTAGGACAATCCCCAGTTCAAATCCAGCTCTGGCTCCAGGCACTCCAAGCCTTACCTTCCACAGAGACTGTAGCTGATAGAGCACACCAAGAGAAGATGCAACCTGTGGCCACCACATGCCCACCTTTCACACCAAAGCCACTGATCATACACAGACTACAAAGGATGTTCCCACACAAGGATACATACTCAAGACCAGGATTGGTAACTATTTTACCTAATTTCATAGAGACAAACAGAGAAAGTTAAACAAAATAAGATAGTGGAGTATGTTTCAAATGAAAGAATAAAATAAAACCCCTGAAAAAACCCTAATGAAACAGAGCTAAATAATTTATCTGATCCAATTCAAACCAATAGTAATAAGAATGCTAACTGAACTTGAGTGAGAATTTCAACAAAGACCAGAAAATATAAAAAAGAACCAATCAGAGCTGAATAATACAATAATTGAAGGAAAAAACACACTAGAAGGAATTAACAGCAGATTAGCTGATGCAGAAGAAAGCATAATTGATCTTGAAGGTAGAATATTGGAAATCACCTAACCAGAACAGCAAAAAGAAAAAAAAAGTAATGAGGATTGCTTAAGGCATCTCTGGGACAACATCAAGCATACTAACATGTACATTATAGGGTTCTCAGAAGAAGGAGAGAGAGATATATAGGGGTAGAAAATGTATTTAGTGAAATTATGACTGAAAATTTCTTTAACCAGAAGAGGAAACAAATATCCAGGTAAAGGATGCACAGAGTCCCAAACAAGAAGGACCCAACACACACAAAAGACATATCATAATCAAAATGGCAAAAGTTGAATATAAAGAGAATTTTAAAGGCAGCAAGAGGAAAACAAAGAGTCACATACAACTGGATCTCCATAAGGCTATCAGCTGATTTTTCTGCTGAAATTTTATAGACCAGAAGGCAGTGGTATGATATATTTAAACTTCTAAAAGAAAAACTGACATTAAAAGAAATGTAACAAGGTATTCTTTAAGTGGGAAAGGTAAAGCTACAAGAAGTAAGAATTTACAGGACAGAAAATCACAACACTAAAGGCAAATACATAGTAAAGGTTATTGATCAACCATTTAAATAAACTAGTATGAAGATTAAAAGCCAAAAGTTGTAAAATTGAGTATAATTACAAAAAAACAGTTAAGTGAAAAATATGAAGATGTAAAATATAACATCAAAAGCATATAATATGGGAGGAAGTAAAAAATATAGATTTTCAGAATGTGTTTGAACTTAAATGATTATCAGTTTAAAATATGTAGATATAAGTCAACATATATA
>NW_011481462.1:11645-12185 GCF_000754665.1 Bison bison bison | reverse complement strand
GACACTAAACAACATGCTACTAAAAAACTGATCAGTCAATAGAGAAATCAAAGAGGAAATGAAAAAATACTTTGATAAAAGTAAAAATAAAAACAAATCACTCCAAAATCCATGGAATATACCAAAAGCAGTTCTAAGAGGGAAACTTACGGCAATACAGGCCTACCTCAAGAAAGAAGAAAAAAATCAAATAAACAATGCAACCTACCATAGAAAGTACTTATAAAAGGAAGAATAAAGCCCAAAGTCAGCAAAAGGAAAGAAATAATAAAGATCAGAATGGAAATAAACTAAAGAGAGACCAAAAAGAAAAGATCAATGAAACCAAGAGCTGTTATTTTAAAAAGATAAAATTGATATGCCTTTAATTAGGCTCATTAAGAAAAATAGAGAAAGGACTCAATTGAACAAAGCTAGAAATGAAAGGGTAGAAATTGCACATTACATCTCAAAGACACAAAAATCATAACAGAATACTATGAAACAGTCATATACCAAGTAATTAGACATCTCATAGGAAAAGCATAAATTTCTAGGAAC
>NW_011481462.1:10977-11545 GCF_000754665.1 Bison bison bison | reverse complement strand
AATCAACAAACCGTAAGAAAATAGACTAAAATAAGAAGAACAGAGAAGGACTACAGAAACAACCAGAACATAAGTAACAAAATAGCAATAAGTACATATATATATATACACATATACACTTTAAACGCCAATGGACTAAACGCTCCAATCAAAGACACAGAGTGGCCAACTGGACATAAAGGCAAGACCTATCTATTTGCTGCCCTATAAGAGACACACTGTAGTGGTAAAGACAAATAGAGACTTAAAGTAAGGGGACACAAAATTATATTGCATACAAATGGAGACAAAAAGAAATCTAGGGTAATAATACAAATATTAGACAAAGTAGATTTAAAATAATGTCTATAACAAAACACAAATAAGGGCAAAATATAATGATAAAGATGTCACTAAAAAAGAGAATGTAATATTTGCTAACATATATTCACCTAATATAGGAGCAGAGTTGGTGATGGACAGGGAGGCCTGGTGTGCTGCAATTCATGGGGTCACAAAGAGTCAGACACAACTGAGCGACTGAACTGAATTGAACTGAACTGAAATATATAAACCAAATATTAAGAGA
>NW_011481462.1:9718-10877 GCF_000754665.1 Bison bison bison | reverse complement strand
ATAGGAAAAGCATAAATTTCTAGGAACATACAATCTTACAAGACTGAATCAGGAAGAAATTGACAATCTGAATAGACTGATCACTAGTACTGAAGTTGAATTAGTAATCAAAAATGTCCAGAAAAAATTCTAAAACCTGACAGCTTCACAGGGGAATTTTGTCTGCTATCATTTTCTCCTCCTTTTTTCCCTAATCCCATAATTTTATCAGTCACCAAATTCTTACATCCCCACAATCACAACCTTCCTCCTGGATAACAAATCAATTTGTGACTAGCCTTTTCTTCCTCCAATACTGCCCTGCTCCGATCTATTATTTATACCAAAGCAAGAGCCATATAGCCTTCATCTAAAACAAACAACACCCAAAAAAAGACCATGAAAATTTATCTTTAATTTTACTTAATAAGTGTATTTATTACAGTGGTATAGGTATAGTGATTTCAACACTATTTTATGTATATTGTATAATTAAGCAAATTAGTAAGTCAATGAGTACTACTTAGACTGGAATTAGTGGTATCAGTATAAACCCATTACACATGCACATACATATATATGTCTACATTGTGTCTATATGTGGTGGTTTAGTCACTAAGTCGTGTCTGACTCATGACACCATGGACTGTAGACTGCCAGGCTCCTCTGTCCATGGGATTCTCCAGGCAACAATATTGGAATGGGTTGCCATTTCGCCCTTCAGGGGATCTTCCCAACCCAGGAATCGAACATGGGTCTCCTGCATTACAGGCAGATTTTTTACTGACTGAGCTAAAAGGGAAGCTCCTACCTTTATATGTATAAATATGCATATATATGGGTGTGTGTATATATATGTGTGTGTATGTATATATACATATATATTATTTTCTATTTTCTCAATTCTGTCCGCTGAAAGATCTTAGAAACAAAGAAACACAATAGCAATGAAAATACTTGGCACATAGAAGTTAGATTTTAAATATAACTTCCCACACAGAAAGATCCCATTTCTTCTTGGAAAAAATGATTGACTGTAAGGCTGAAAAGGGAGAGTACAAGTTAAGTATGGAATACGGTTATGCTATAGAACCTTTGACCGTGTGGATCACAATAAACTGTGGAAAATTCTGAAAGAGATGGGAATACCAGACCACCTGACCTGCCTCTTGAGAAACCT
>NW_011481462.1:8406-8767 GCF_000754665.1 Bison bison bison | reverse complement strand
TTTATAAAATAACTTCTATGTTCTAAGAAAGTACACACTAGAGTATTTATGGATAAAGGGTTATAATATCTGCATCTAATTTTCAAATGATTCAGGAAAAATTTAAATATATATACATCTGAATACTTGCCCTTTCAATATGGCCCATGAAGTATTGTAATATGTTTACTTCCTTATGAGATCCCATCTAGCCATCAGATTTCTCTTCTTCAGAATATCAGGCTGATGTGTGATCAGGGTTTTTAGAACAAAGACATGTTTCCCAGCTGTTCCTGAGATACATCTGCCATCCAGGCAGGGATTGCTATTTTATTACCAGAAATGGGTGTGGCCAAATGTGGTTTAACACCCTATATGCATT
>NW_011481462.1:7944-8306 GCF_000754665.1 Bison bison bison | reverse complement strand
ATAGATGGGGAAACAGTGGAGACAGTGTCAGACTTTATTTTTCTGGGCTCCAAAATCACTACAGATGGTGACTGCAGCCATGAAATTAAAAGACGCTTACTCCTTGGAAGGAAACTTATGACCAACCTAGATAGCATATTCAAAAGCAGAGACATTACTTTGCCAACAAAGGTTCATCTAGTCAAGACCATGGTTTTTCCTGTGGTCATGTATGGATGTGAGAGTTGGACTGTGAAGAAGGCTGAGCGCCGAAGAATTGATGCTTTTGAACTGTGGTGTTGGAGAAGACTCTTGGGAGTCCCTTGGACTGCAAGGAGATCCAACCAGTCCATTCCGAAGGAGATCAGCCCTAGGATTTCTTT
>NW_011481462.1:7700-7844 GCF_000754665.1 Bison bison bison | reverse complement strand
ATTACAATTCATTGAATAAAAAAAGAAGCCATCTGTTCATGCTGATAGTTGCCTAATTAACTAAAGAGAAGGAAAGAGATTTCTTATAATACTGTCATATAATAAATGTAGATGATTTGGCAAAAGAATATGGACTACAGATCA
>NW_011481462.1:6734-7153 GCF_000754665.1 Bison bison bison | reverse complement strand
TTCTGGTGAAGATAGTGATGTTGTCGGTGCTGTCATCAGGAATATCTGGAGCATGCTTTGGAGAGAGTCTGAGGGAGTGAAAGAAAACAAGACACAAAATAATAGTTCTTAATAGCAAATATTTACATGTCTAAACACTTTAATTCAAGAAAATGTCAATCAGTTGATTGGGCCAGTTAAATGGCTTTGTACCTCCCAAACCAGTAAGTACTTTGGCATGAGCTTTAGCAAAATATGGTCCATCCCTATCTATTTCTGCTTTATTGACTATGCCAAAGCCTTTGACTGTGTGGATCACAATAAACTGTGGAAAATTCTGAAAGAGATGGGAATCCCAGACCACCTGACCTGCCTCTTGAGAAACCTATATGCAGGTCAGGAAGCAACGTTACAAATGGACATGGAACAACAGACTGGTT
>NW_011481462.1:5946-6634 GCF_000754665.1 Bison bison bison | reverse complement strand
TATGGGGTCGCACAGAGTCGGACACGACTGAAGCGACTTAGCAGCAGAAGCAGCAGCAGCAGCATCTAGTTAATCAGAGCAATAAAAGACATAGAATAACAGTTGGGAGGAATCTTGAGAGGCAGTCAATATGTCTTCCTTAAAGAGAAAAATCTACAGAATATTATGTATGCATGTGTTACTTGCTCAGTTGTGTCTGACTTTTTTGCGATCCCATGGACTGTAGCCCCCCAGGCTCCTCTGTCCATGGAATTCTCCAGGCAAGAATATTAGAGTGGGTTGCCATTTCCTACTCCAGGGGCTCTTCCCAACCCAGGGGTCAAACCTGGTTCTCCCGCATTGCAGGCATATTCTTTACCATCTGAGCCACTAGGGAAGCCCACGGAATAGTAGGAACATCTAAACTAAATAGTTTTCACTCTACACTGCCACTCGCTAGCTGGTAAACTGTCAAAAGCCATTTTGAACACAAATTTCCTTAATTCATAAACCTAACTCAATTTACGTAATCATTCAATGTATCTTTAACGAGCATCAACTATGTGCCTATAGAAAAAAACAGAGCAGAAACAAAAGGTAAAATAAGGCAAGTAATCTCTCCCTTGCTTACAGGTTTGCTGAGAGAATCAAATGATAAAAGTAGATATACATGGAATGAAAAGGGGAATTAGGTTTAACTAGACTGGAG
>NW_011481462.1:4430-5846 GCF_000754665.1 Bison bison bison | reverse complement strand
AGAGTTGACTCATTAGAAAAGACCCTGATGCTGGGAGGGATTGGGGGCAGGAGGAGAAGGGGAGAACAGAGGATGAGATGGCTGGATGGCATCACCAACTCGATAAACATGAGTCTGAGTAAACTTTGGGAGTTGGTGATGGACAGGGAGGCCTGGAGTGCTGCGGTTCATGGGGTTGCAAAGAGCTGGACATGACTGAGCGACTGAACTGAACCCAGCAGTAGAGAAAAACCAGTAGAAATCTTAGACAAATGTCTGTGGGAATAATACCTGGCATAAAGTTGATTTATCAAATTTTGTTTCAGGAACAAGAGGGCCCCAAAACAAAAAAGGAAAATTTTAAATTACCCCTCTTTCTAATCTAAAATATGTTCACAGAACAACAAAGCCAGAAAAACCCTTGAATTGCATATAATCTACCTATATCTCACCCGGTGGAGATAGAACAACAAAGCAAAAGCATTCCATTAAATGTTAAAGCCACCAGAACTCTTAAGAGATTCCCTAAACTCTCTCATTTTATACATGGGGAAATAAGCTCAGAGAAGATACCAAATTTTCCCACAGTCGTATTGCTACTGAGGGTCAGACAGAACTATAATCAAAAATTGCTGATTTTCTGGAGACCCCCAGCTATCTCCTGCTTATCCAGTGTGGATGCCTTTTGCAAGCCTTTCCAAGCAGTAGGTTCTTTGTGCTGGTGTGCTATGTTCAGTCATGTCTGACTCTTTGTGACCCTGTGGCCTATAGCCCGCCAGGCTCCTCTGTCCATGGAATTCTCCAGGCAAGAATACTGGAGTGGGTTGCCATTCCCTTCTCCAGAGGATCTTCCCGACCAAGGGATGGAACCCATGTTTCCTGCGCTGGCAGGCGGACTCTTTACCACTGTACAACTGATCAGGCTGATGGCATCATCAACTCAATGGATATGAGTTTCAGCAAGCTCTGGGAGATGGTAAAGGACAGGGAAACCTGGAGTGCTACAGTCCATGGGGTCACAAGCAGTGAGACAAGACTGAGATACTGAACAACAACAACAAATTAGCCTCCAACTAAAATAAATCAATTTAAAAATTAAAAAAAAATCTGGCTAAGGCTGTGACAAATGCTTTCATGCTTTTATGAGGAGAAGCTTGGCATGGTTTGGCAAGTCTAGAAATAAAGAAAGGACCTGGGTAGTTTAGTGGAAAGAGAGATATAGTGAAGGAAATGGCTGTTGCCCAGGGTCAAGAAGCATGGTGTAGAATCAGGTAATAAACTAGAAGTCAGAAATCCTACGTCCAAGTGCCAGCTGTATTCGTGATTTGGAGTAGTCCATTAAAGCCTGTATCACTGTAGGTCTTGGTTTTACCCATTCTTACTTTGGATCCAGAAGGTTGCCATTAATAGATATATAATAACTATTCCTAGCATCTA
>NW_011481462.1:0-570 GCF_000754665.1 Bison bison bison | reverse complement strand
GTCTTTCACCATCTCCCAGAACTTGCTCAAACTCATGTCCATTGAGTCAGTGATGCCATCCAACCATCTCATACACTGTCATCCCCTTTTCCTCCTGCCTTCAATCTTTCCCAGCATCAGGGACTTTTCCAGTGAGTCAGTTCTTCACATCAGGTGGCCAAAGTATTGGAGTTTTAGCTTCAGCACCAGTCCTTCCAATGAATACTCAGGACTGATTACCTTTAGGATTGACTGGTTGGATCTCCTTGCTGTCCAAGGGACTCTCAAGTGTCTTCTCCAACACCACAAAGCATCAATTCTTCAGTGCTCAGCTTTCTTTATAGTCCAACTCTCACATCCACACATGACTACTGGAAAAATCATAGCTTTGACTACACGGACCTTTGTTGGCAAAGTAATGTCTCTGCTTTTTAATGTGCTGTCTAGGTTGGTCATAACTTTTCTTCCAAGGAGCAAGCATCTTTTAATCTCATTGCTGCAGTCACCATCTGCAGTGATTTGGGAGCCCCCAGAAATAAAGTCTGTCACTGTCTCCACTGTTTCCCCATCTATTTACCATGAAGTCATGGG
>NW_011481461.1:4325-10982 GCF_000754665.1 Bison bison bison | reverse complement strand
AAAAAAGTATAAACCAAGTAAGGGACGGAGTCTGATTGGAATCCCTCAGTTCTGGAACTCTGGGGCAGTGATTCAATCTGAGAATATTTAGTTCTTGGAATTACTTTACAGTATCTGAAAGGATGCTGCTAATGTTCTATAAACCACAGAACATTAGCAGCATTAGTTGGAGAAGACTCTTGAGAGTCCCTTGGACTGCAAGGAGGTCCAACCAGTCCATCCTAAAAGAAGTCAGTCCTGAATATTCATTGGGAGGACTGATGCTGAAGCTGAAACTCCAATCCTTTGGCCACTTTATGTGAAGAACTGACTTCTTGGAAAAGATGCTGATGATGAGAAATATTGAAGGCACGAGGAAAAGGGAACAACAGAGGATGAGATGGTTGGATGACATCACCGACTTGATGGACATGAGTTTGACCAAGCTCCAGGATATGATGAGGGACATGGAAGCCTGGTGTGCTGCAGTCCATGGGTCGCAAAGAGTTGGACACGATGAAGTGACAGAACTGAACTGAACAGCATCCAATATAAACAATTATCCTGTTCCAAATCATTAGTAAGATGGTGAGAATCCCTATTCTAGATCAAAATATTTCTAAATTCACTGTACATACAAATCACCAAGGTTTTTAGTTCAATGCAAACTCTGATTCACCAAGTTTCTTGTCAACCCAGGGACCCTGTTTCTGACAAGCTCCCAGGTGTTGTTGACGCTGCAGGTCCAGGTCTGTGAATCATGCTTTAGTAGCAAGAAAGTGGTTCTGTGTTGGAATCAGGTATACACAGTTTTGGGCT
Source organism: Bison bison bison (assembly GCF_000754665.1). Taxonomy (NCBI): domain Eukaryota; kingdom Metazoa; phylum Chordata; class Mammalia; order Artiodactyla; family Bovidae; genus Bison; species Bison bison. Next base: position 10,184 of record NW_011481461.1, on the reverse strand, counting down.
TCCCTGGTGGCTCAGACCGTAAAGAATCTGCCTCCAAAGCTGGAGACTTGGGTTCGATCCCTGGGTCAGGAAGATCCCCTGCAGGAGGACATGGCAACCCATTCCAATATTCTTGCCTGGAGAATTTCATGGACAGAGGAGATTGGTGGGCTACAGTTCATGGGGTCACAAAGAATCGGACATGACGAAGTCACTAACACTTTCACTGTTCAGATTAATCTTCTTCACCAAAAATATTTTATATATATAATTTTGAAAATGTTTTTCACATGCTTTATAGGTGATTACACAGAATGTATCATTTTAAACACAGCAACCAATCTTTTACCCCAATGAGAATAGGATGTTTTCCCAAGCACACCAAAATCCAAACTTTAGTGAGTAGATACAGGGCATGAAAGTGAAATATTTTGCTTAGTAATACAAAGTGTAGTTTAAATTTTCTACCTATTGACTTCTTCCCCTGACTCAAAGGTCATGTTAAGTGAATGTATTCAGATGTGTTCTTCTGTGTAAACTCCACTTGGAAATCTGTAGTTGACTAACACTTGCCAGTAACTAGGGTAAGTACTGTGGACATTGGTAAATAAGAGAACAGGATCCTAAAGAGAAGAAAAAATCTGAATAACCACCTCTAAAGCAAACTATAGGTTAAAGTCTCCATTGTCAAGACCAATTAAGGAAATAATTTACATAAGCAAATAAGGCAATAATTAAGGAATGGTGTGTGCAAAATTAAAACTATAGTCAGTTTTCCTCTGATATTAAATTACATAAAATACCTTGGCTAGTAAGTGTAGTTTTTCCTCACTGTGGTGCTATTACTTATAATAATTCTTTCAATAACACAAGAGAAAAAATATTTGAGATGATATGCATCATTTGAGAAGAAATAATTCTTAAGAAATCCATGTTATCCCATGGAAAAAAATGGGGATTGTAAATATTGTGAATCAAGTTTGGGAAGATTTTTGAGAAATTTAAAAATGGACAAAGGGGAAAGTTGTTTATAAATCAGACAGAGAAAAAACTTATAAATGTGAGTTGCTTCACTACTATGAAGAATTTGAATCAAAGAAATGAAAATTTCAGGGAATAGAGGGAGTGAGCAATTTCTACTTCTACACTCTGATCAAAAAGTGTCAAATTCTGGCTCAAATACTTTGCATCCTGCAAAAGTGGGAACTTCTTTAATGCTATGGCTGTTAGTCCTTTTATACCTGCCATTCCAAAGAATATTTTCAGAGCCTTCTTTATGTCTTTGTACCTTAGACTGCAGATCTGAAGGGGTTTGACATGGGTGTGAACACAGTGAACATCACTGAGGCAAATGCACTAGACTCTGAGCAGAAGGGCTGGTGGAGAAGCAAGGCTGAGGTACAAGCAAAGCTCATACAATAAAGCAAGGATAGAACTGAGAGGTGAGAGGCCAGGTGAAAAGCACTTTATACTTCTCCCAAGTTGATGGCATTACACGTATAGAGGAAACTTTCTTAGAATATGGATAAAGGATCCCAGGCAAGAGATCACCACTCAGGAATATTATGGTTTCAAAATACATCACCATGTCACTAAGAAAAGTGTCACAATTGGCAAGTTGGACATCCTGTTTGATTTCACAGGAAAAGTGGAGGATTTCCAAAGTTGTACAGAAGGACAGTTGTGACCCTATTCATCTTTATAGCCAGGAAAACAGGACACTCATGAATCAAACACCAGAACCAGCAGTTCACAGAGCAGAAGGTTAGGAGTTATAGAATAGTGCAAGGGTTGATGGATGCCCATGAAGGGGTCATAGGCCTTTGTGGTCAGGAAAGTGTTGTCCAAATCTACAGAGTGGGTGAATGTATAGCTATAGGTTATGATTTTGCCTTCTTTGGGATGGTGGTTAAGGTGAAACCTATCTAAAAAGAACAAATTGGAGAAGAATAATTACATGGGTTTGCGGTAGTAGGAGTCAGAGACAGTGGCCAGGATGATGAGCAGTTTTTGTCTTTTAATTTATTTGGCTGCACAGGGTTGTAGTTGTGGTGTATGATATCTTCACTGCAACATGTGAGATTTTTAGTTGTGACCTGTGGGATCTAGTCTCCCAATCAGGAATAGAACCTTGAGCCCCTGCATTGGGAGTGTGGAGTCTTAGCCACTGGACCATCAGGGAACTCTCAAGATAAGCAGGTTTTCAAACACAGTGATCAGGTGCATGGACAGGAAACTCTCAAACATGAGGGACTGCAGTTTTGATTCCTCTGATATTCAAGAGGAAGAAATTGTGAATTTGGGTATCATTTCCTGGTCCCATGTAGTCCTTACCAATGTTTGTTGATTTTTGTCTCTTTAACAATAGGCATTCTGACCAGTGGGAAATGTATCTCACTTGGTTTTGAATTCCAGTTTTCTGAACATGTCAAAGCTCTTTTCATGAGCCTGTTGACCATCTGTATATATTCCTTGGGGAAAAAAAAAATGTCTATTGAAGGTCCTTTACCTGTCTTTAATTTGGTTGTTTACGTTTTTAATTAAGTTAGCTGAATTCCTTTTTTGAATAACAATCCCTTATTGGATGTATAATGTGCAAATACCTTTTCCCACGAGTAGGTTTCCTTTTAGATTTGTGGCTGGTTTCCTTCACTGCAGAGCTTTTTTGTTTGACATAGTTCTGTTTATTTTTACCTTTATATTTCTTGCCTGGGGAAATATAGCACCCCCACCCCAATATGTCTAAAACTGAAGTTAAGGTGTTACTGCCTATGTTTTATTTTATGATTTTTAATGTTTCAGAGCTCACATTTAAGTCTTTAACCTATGTTGAGTTTATCTTTGTATGTAATGTGATAGAGTGGTTCAGTTGCATTCTTTTCCCTGAAGTTGTCCAATTCTGGAAATATTCTTCTTCATTTTGTGATTATTACCAATGAAGTAGCTACAGTTATTTTTAATGCTTTTTCCTTTAAGCATTGTACTATAATTGTTAACAACCTTGTCTGATATACAGTTTCAATTTTCTGATTCAAAATCTATCACCTTATTCAGTCTTCGGGTACTTTTTTTTTTTTCATTTTCAATAGAAGATAGCATTTCAATATTGCTTATGAAATGGTTCTGGGTGTTGAACTCCAACAGCTTTTCTTTATTTGTGAGATAACCTTTCTTTCTCTCATATCAGAAGGGTAACTTTTCTGGATATTTTGGTTGACAATTTTTGTATAACAATATTATAAATAAGATATTTCATTGACTTGATGAGAAATTTGCTCATAGCCTAATGATGATACCTTTGTAGGTTACTCTTCTTTTTTTCTGGCTGCCTATAACATTCTTTCTTTGCCATCACCTTTGCTGGGGGAATCCTGAAAATGGTGTGCTCTATTGCCCCATCCAGAGTGACCAAGGTTGAGGGCTACACCATCTGTACTACCTGGCTCTCTGTGGCTCTAGATGTTGCTGCATCCAGGAGGCCAGGGTCACGTGCACCACCTCCACTGATGCTATCAGTTCCCTCTGGGGCGATGGGCTCAATTGCCTCAGCTGTGTAGCTGAGACCAGGATCACTGCTTCTGTTGTTCTCCCAGTTCCATCTCCTCTAGGTGAAAAAACCATTCACCTTCAGATGTACAACAGTGTGTATCTCTGGTGCCCTGACATGTTGGTTAGAAAAACTTTGTTTAGTTATGGACATTTTACTAGTTGTAGATTGAAGAGGTGAGGCACAGGGAGCGTTTTCTGCCACCATGATGCTGACATCACCAATGATAAACTATGTTTCCCACAAGTTGCAAGATTAAAATGCATACATAAGTGGGGTAGACTACCATATATTAGTGAAGAAAGAATTGCCACATGGCTGCATGCAACCTCCTGGATGAGCTTTTGTAGAGTTGTCATGTATAAAATTACAAGTGCATGTAGACTTATGAGGAGCCCAAAGAGATCAGAACAATTCAATATTAAATCTAACTTGATAATAAAGATATTACATTCAAACATTTACTATTAGGGTGAGTGGTTATTCAGCAATAACTGAGTAAAATATAAAATTGTACAGAATTGAGGGCGATTATAATAATTTTCTCATTCTATGCATTTATTATTATATTTAAAGATAGCATTCAACATTACTGCCATTGAATTTTATTACAGAAAGTGGTGTTAAAAAGTACTCCATTGCAGTTTCCTCCCTGTTAAGCAGTAGATTGGTAGATGTTTTTGGTTGCATAAATTGTGACCTGAATCACATGACTGGATAGACGGTCAAGTTCTCTAGTGAGTCACCTTTGATCGTGAGATACACATACATATACATATATAAAGAGTTGACTCAAGTAATGCAGGAGTTGGGGCAATGACACCCTGTGCAGTTGAAAATCTGCCTATAACATTGCAATCAATGCTCCTTATCCACAGTTCCATACTCTATGATTCAATCAACCCTTTTATAAAATTATATAAATTGCATTACATTTCACTTGTACTCTTTTTATATGAGTAATTCATCTCATGACTATTCTTTCAGGAAAACAAGGCAAAAATTACTTGGGATGATATATGTCATTAAGAAGAAATTCTTCCTCACGTTATTCCATAAAAAATGAGAATGTCCAAATATTTCATATCCAAAGTTTGGAGAATTTTGAAATAGAAAAAACAAAACTTTTTAAAAATGCCTATATAATAGACTGAGGAGAAAGCTTAATAAAGTGAGTCACTGGATTTGTATAGAGAGCTTGAATTAAAATAAAATGGATATTCCAAGAAACAAAGAGGAGTGAATTTTATTACACAATGGACAAAGAATCACAACTTCTGGTTGCAGGACTATTTTCTGTGGAATCAAGGGCAGTTCATCACCCCCAGGGCAATTGACTGCTTTGTGACTGCCATCCCATTGAATCTCTTCGGAGTTTTCTTTATGTCATTCTTGCTCAGAAAGCAGATAAAGGGGTTCAGCATGGGTGTGGTTGTGATGAACAAATAAATGATGCAGAAAAAAGTGATAAACTTTTGTTTCATATTTGACTGTCTAATGAAATTGTGGAAATGGCTTCGGTTGCCAAGTTGGTACTTTTTCCCAGAGAAATAGTACAACTCACGATTTTTCTTTGAGTAAACTGAAAAATAAATTGTTCAATATAAAACATTTCACTTCAGAAGAAATTATTCCCAAGGAATACATGAAGAGTCATGAGGTAAATGGGAATTTCCATATATTCCACTTAAGTTTGCAAATCAATTTGTGGAAGTAGCAAAATGACAAAGGAAAAAAGATAGCAAATAGCATAAACGCTAGTCAAGAGAGCTAATTAACTTGTATAAAGAAGTTGAAATGAAATAAATGGACATATCAGGCAGTAAATTGAAGGAGGAAGTGCTCTTTTCACAATCTGATCAGAAAATCACAATTTTAGCCTCTAAGGCATTGCATCTTGCAAAAATCAACACTTCTTCTGCCTCAAGACAATTGGTTCTAATATAGTTGCAATCCTAAAGAATTTTCTCAGAGCCCTCTTTATGTCTTTATTCCTCAGACTGTAGATGAAGGGGTTCAGCATGGGTGTGACCACAGTGTACATCACCGAGGCTGTTACACTTGAATGTGAATTGTGGGTAACAGCAGGGGTAAAGTACACTCCTAAGGCTGTACAATAAAATAAGGAGACAACCGAGAGGTGAGATGCACAGGTGGAAAATGCTTTATACTTCCCCTGAGCTGATGAGATTCTATGTATGGAGGAAACTATCCTAGAGTATGAGTAACATATCCCAGCAAATGGACCACCACCCAACAGCCCAACTGCAAAGTACATCATGGTTTTATTTAGAAAGGTGTCAGAACAGGCAAGTTGGATCACCTCTTTGAAT
>NW_011481461.1:713-3339 GCF_000754665.1 Bison bison bison | reverse complement strand
CCCGTATTCTTGCCTGGAGAATCCCATGGACAGAGGAGCCTGGCAGGTCCTCTGGGGTCGCAAGACCATGGGGTCACAAGAGTCAGACACTACTTAGCTACTTTGACTTATAAGATAGAGTGGAGGTGTTATGATTTACTGGGAGCTCAGGGAGATCTCAAACAAGGAGAAATTTGAACAGAGATATTATGTTATCTGGGAGAGGAGAGTGCCCTGTTGGGGAAAGAGTCAGCGCAAAGTCACTGAGGGTGGGACTTGCTTCAAATAGTCAAGGCTCAAAGGAAGCCAAAGTGTCCAGGGGAATGAGCAAGAGGAGTAAGGGAGATGATGTCAAAGGATGCTGATGACCTCCCTGCTGCTGCCAAAACTGCAAGGCACAAAGAGTCCCTCATGCACATGTTCTTCCTTTCACACTTTTATTTTGTTTTAAAATTTAAAATGATTCCTTTGAATAGAAACAGATCCTTATTTTCATCTTCTGGGTAACACTTTCGTGTCTGTCTTTTACAGCTCACATTTCGGAGTAGATAAACTTAAGTACCACTGCCCAGAGAACTGCTCATTCCCCACAACATACTCTCACATAAATAGAGCACTTGATTACTTACTGGGCTTATTATTCCCTGTGTGTCCATGCTAAGTTGCTTCAGTCCTGTCCAACTCTTTGTGACTCTATGGACCGTAGCCGAATGCTCCTCTGTCCATGGGATTTCCCAGGCAAGAATACTGGAGTGGGTTGCCATTTCCTTCTCCAAGGGATCTTCCTAATTCAGGGATTGAACCCTAGGCTCCTGCATTGCAGGCAGATTCTTTACCATTGAGCCACCAGGGAAGCCCCATCACTCCCTAGTTCTCAACTCCAGCCACAATGTTTAGGAAAGGAATAATACAAAGCAAGTTGTCAACATCAAAACATCTTTACCCTAGAGAATGCAGAAACAGTACCTAAGTTCTGGTTGGTGAGCCTCCTGTGGGGCTTCATTTTAATGTGACCATTTTGTGCTCTGTATTAAAAGATATATTTTTAAAAGCAGTTCAAAATATGACACAGAAGAAAAGGATGTGGGGAAGAAAACAAGGATCACCTGGGGGTCATATCTCTTTCTGGTTGCCTTATTTTAGAGCACACGTCTTGGATTATGTATACCTCAGCTTTGCAGGTATCTCATCTTCTAGGACAAGTCTAATGACCTCAGTGATATATACCATGGTCACCCCCATGCTGAACGCCTTCATTAACAAATCAAGATCTAATCAGCTCAGTTCGTCCCTGAGAGAGTGATGACAAAGCTTCCTTAGTAGTGGCAGCATTCCAACCCCAGTTTTATCCCCTTGATGCTCGGAATACCTAATGGAGCAGCCTACAGCAATTTATCAAAAGAAAAATGAGTCGTTATCTTTATGCTGTCAAAACATGGTTTATAGTGCTTTATAATGTAAAAGCTTTTATTTGTTTTCTGTTAAAATGGCAGTCAAAGGAGGAAAAAGAAACATCCTACTGGTTGAACATTGCACTAGAAAACTAACAACAATTGATTATTATTTGAAAATGATTAAAAATTATTAGAAACCATTGTTATGTTAGAAATATTAGCAACAGAAAATATATAAAGTTCAACAATAAATTAAGTTTTAAAACATAATTGGTAAAAGGATTGTAGCCCACCCAGCTCCTCTGTACATGGAATTCTCCAGACAAGAATACTGGAGAAGGTTGCTATTCCCTTCTCCAAGGAAGACTTTTCTACATGATCTTCAATACAAAAAAAACTGAATCAGAAAACCAGCATCTGAACTGCAGATCTAACACATGTTAGCTGTATGAACTTAAGAAAGACTATAGATCCATTCTAAACATTAATATTTTTACTCAGTGGGAATAGTGATGTCCATTCTTCTACATCAGTAGGCAAATGTATGTTAAAAGCTTAGCGTAGTTCTTTCATGTTATTACGTGAATGATTATCATTGGTGATGAGATTTAACTGATTTTTTTTCTTCTGTCTCATAAATTTCTCCATTGCTTTCCCACTTATTCCTAAAGAAGTCTTACAAATTAAAGTTCAGTACCATACATGTTTTCATATTAAATCCATATTTTTTCATGTGAATATCCAACATGAGAGAATATGCTGTGAAATGTATGTCTCTGTTGCAAGATAGTATCTACCTCCCTGGGAATATATCTTTCTAACTAACGCTGCTAAGTTGCTTCAGTCGTGTCCAACTCTGTGCGACCCCATAGACGGCAACCCACCAGGCTCCACCGTCCTTGGGATTCTCCAGACAAGAACACTGGAGTGGGTTGCCATTTCCTTCTCCAATGCATGAAAGTGAAACGTGAAAGGGAAGTCGCTCAGTCCTGTCAGACTCTTTACGACCCCATGGACTGCAGCCTACCAGGCTCCTCCATCCATGGGATTTTCCAGGAAAGAGTACTGAAGCGGGGTGCCACTGCCTTCTCTGCTAACTAAAGCAGAACGTGCTTTAATGCATCACATCTTTAAAAAATGTCTTTAGCTCACTGCACATGCCTCTAAATCTACTTTTCTTACTCCTGTTATCTAGGAAATTCCTTTAATATCCTCTAATTTTACAGCGCAGGTGGCTACCAACCGGCGCACTA
>NW_011481461.1:0-474 GCF_000754665.1 Bison bison bison | reverse complement strand
AAGATAAGAGAAACCCAAGTAAGACGGAGGTATTGCAAGAGGGCATCAGAAGGCAAACACACTGAAACCATACTCACAGAAAACTAGTCAATCTAAACACACTAGGACCAAAGCATTGTCTAACTCAATAAAACTAAGCCATGCCCATGGGGCAACCCAAGATGGGCGGGTCATGGTGGAGAGGTCTGACAGAATGTGGTCCACTGGAGAAGGGAATGGCAAACCACTTCAGTATTCTTGCCTTGAGAACCCCATGAACAGTATGAAAAGGCAAAATGATAGGCTACTGAAAGAGGAACTCCCCAGGTCAGTAGGTGCCCAATATGCTACTGGAGATCAGTGGAGAAATAACTCCAGAAAGAATGAAGGGATGGGGCAAAAGCAAAAAGAATACCCAGCTGTGGATGTGACTGGTGATAGAAGCAAGGTCCAATGCTGTAAAGAGCAATATTGCATAGGAATCTGGAATGTCAG
>NW_011481460.1:2357-11582 GCF_000754665.1 Bison bison bison | reverse complement strand
CAACTACTAAGAAGTGTAGAGAGATTTGCTGGAGTCTTAAGATGTGAAAGACAACAACTAAAAAAGACACCCCAAGTTCATGGGCACACAGTGGGGCAGGGGCTATAACAGAATCAGGAAGGTGGAATCCAGGAGTGACCTGAGAACAAGAGGCATAATTCATAGGATTCTGTGTGATACCCTCAGACAAAAGCTGACCCGTCCTTTGGAGTTTCTGTGGGCTAGTCATGTATTTCCTGGCCAGGGTCTCAGCGTCTGAGCTGGTTGTAGGAGTAGTGCTGACAGACACCCCCTCCCAGAGGAGCCCCTCTCTCCCATCATAATGAGAATCAGCTTCCCTCTTGAATCTCAGTCTTCACTCTGTGATTGACTCGTTATTTGTTCCCAATCAGATACAGCGCTATGGATGTTTCTCATTCATTATTCTCACAGTCTTCATTCACTCACTAAACAGACAAGCCTTGGGTATCCACTGTGTGCCAGGCACTTTAAGGAGGCAATGAGGTAAAACTTGCCCTCCCATCTAAGAAGGCAGATGCACAGGAAACGAGACACACATATAGTGAATTGTGACTTTGGTACATGCTAGACATGAGGAAGTGTCTACAGAGACTGTCAGGAAAGGAGACTGATAATCAGTGGGGAAAAGACTTCCCTGAAACCATGACAATTAAGCTGGAATCTGGAAGATGAGAAGAAATTTGTTAGTCAAAGGGGAGGGTGCTCCTCTAGGAAGGAAGACCAGCTTGTGTCAACGGGCAAAAGAGCCTGGTGTATTCAAGTACTGCATTCAAGAATGTCAAGGAAGGTGCTGTGTTGGGAGCAAAGGAAAAGAGGGCAAGAGACAAAGGGCTGTTTAGAAGACAGTCGGGAAGGGGGCATCTCTGGGTAAACTCAGAGGGGCCTTGATGCCTGCTTAGTCATACTGTGTCTCAGCATCTCCATGAAAAAAAAGGTTATTGCTTGTTCTGGTGGCTGTGAGCCCTTTGTGGATACTGGGATATCACTGATCCTTGGCCCAAGAAGACTGGTCAATAATATCCAGAAACTCATCAGCGCCACGCCAAGGGGTTCCAAGGTGAAGGGTCATGCCCCAGGGTCACTCCCAGTCTCCACACACAAGAAGCATCTCCAGGGCCAACCTCTTTCCCTCTCTCTCTAATAGCACTACGTTTCATGTTTTGTGGTCAGTACCCTGCCTTCTATTATCTTTACCATCAATGGTATCAACTACCCAGTCCCAGCTCAAGCCTACATCTTCAAGGTGAGGAGAGGACCCTGAGGGGTGGTTCTCAAATAGGAACTTGCAGGAACCCTTGGGCTGCTGCATGGAAGAGGGTGCCCTCTGCAGGCCATCTCACACTATTGCAGATGCTGCTGAGCCTTGGGGCTGACCAGAGACTCCCACAACATGAACCACTTGAGAGTAAATGGCTGTCTGGGACACTGATCATCCTGAAATAAATGTGGAGACACCACGCCATGCTGGCATGGTGGGAGTCACAAGGAGATGGGATCACTCAGTGTTCAAAGAGCTTCGGTTCAATCTGAACCCACAGGTGGATGAACCCAGAAGGTCAGCTCTAGCAGTCCTTTAAATAAGTCATGTGACAAGGAGAATGGCTGGGGACACTCCCAGTGTGCTGTCCCACCATAGGGATTAACAGTCTCCCTTCCCTTCTTGCAGTTTTCCCGGTTTAGATGATAAATTACATTGTCACCCTAGTTCTCGGATGCATCTTCCCCTTACTCTGGCCGGGTGCCCACTTTGTGAATTGGGATACCCGACCCCTCTGTGGGGAGGCTGGATGTTAATGTGAATAAAGGGTGCAAGGTGACTGCTCAGCCCTGGCACAGGGTGGAGGCTTCATGTCAGCTCCCTAGGGGAGTTCAGAGCTGGCTGATGGGCTCAAAGAAGACTTTGAGGAAGGGAGGGAATTTCAGGAATTCTAAAACTGCAAACTCATGGAGCCATATGGAGGGTCGCTTGGTTCTGGGCAAAACTGCACTGGATTCCATGCAAATGGCATCCCAAGGTGCATTGAGGCACTGGGTACTTAATCTGGGTGATAAGGGCTACGGACTGACCTGTGGGGTTGGAAAACCAGAGTAGGTTACCCAACCAAGCCTGGAGTGGCCAAAGAGGGTGAGTGTGGGCCAAAGGAGGCTTCCCAGAGTTTCTAAGTTAGATCTTCAATAACGTGTTGTGGGCACTGTTCTATTTAAGATGGATAACCAACAAAGGGTTACTGTGTAGAACGGGGAACTCCGGTTAATTATATGACAACCTGGATGGGAGGGGTATTTTTGCGACCAGGATACATGGATATATATGGTTGAGTCTGTTTACTGTCCCCCTGAAACTCAGAATATTGTTAATAAGCTATACTCCAATACAAAAAATAGATTTTTAATAAAGTACAGATTGTGGGGATGCAGGAGGAGAACCAGCATTCTCTGTAGAGAAAACAAGGAGCAGGGGTCAGAAGGAAATAAACAGGGAGAGAGGACAACTATGGACACTCTTTTTCTTTTCTAAAAGTTTTATTGAAGTGTGGCTAATCTTCAGTGTTGTGTTAAGATCTGCTGCACAGCAATGTGACTCAGTTATGCACATACAGAAATATATAATACTTTTCTTATTCTTTCTCATGTGGTTTATCACTGGATATTTAATATATTTCCTTATGCTCTACAGTAGGACTTTGTGGTTTATCATTCCTCTGTATCCCCAACTCCCAGTCCTTCCCTCCCCCATACCCTCCCTCATGACAACCTCATGTCAGGCCTTATTTGATTGTGGATGAACTCTCATATCCCCTGCTAATGAGAAAATCCCTTGATATTTACTAAAAGAGGGAAATAAAACCAGGAATTTTTTATTGCTGAGTCTGGATATTTGTGTGAGTCACAGGTAAGGGCTCAGGCTGACTGGTGTGTGTCTCTGACTCTCCCAGGATTCTAGAGGCCACTGCTATACCACCTTTAAAGGGAATACAGTGAGGACATCTACAGAGACCTGGATGCTGGGTGACGTCTTCCAGAGGCTGTATTTCTCAGTCTTTGATCGAGGAAATGACAGGACTGGCCTGGCACAGGCAGTATAAATGTTTGGAGTGGTTCAGGAATCAGTAAGGCCGCTCCGAGCAAACAATAAATCACACTTAGGGTACTCCTGCCCAGGATGCTGGTGAACTGTATTTGGTGGTCTGCACACCCTATTCTCAATAAAGAATAAAGTGTTTTACTCGTAATGGTGCTGAAACAAATGGGTGCCTGTGTTTGTGTCTGGGAGGTGTACAGTGTTCGGGAAGGATCTAGAACCAAGTCTGAATCACAGTTGAGAGGAGCCCACTTCCGACTGGCTTCCAGGAAATGGGAGACTCATTAAAATGATTCTGGGAATCCAGGACACAAGACTCAGAAGCACACATGATTGTCAATTTCCTCCAGAACTACATGACTGAAGCTGGGGAGAGGCAGCCCCAAAGAAAGCAACTGGGAGATAGTCTAGGCCATGGAATGGTTTGTGATGACCCACCAACTGCACCACCTCCTCAATCAGAGGAATTATAAGAGGTAATGAAATAAACTCTCTTCATCCCATCTCAAGGGATCTTATCACTGGGCTTCTCCTCCAGGGGAGTTTGAGTGAGGTACTTCATGCAGAGCTGGTTCCTTCTTGTTCCCACACCCCAGTCACCAGGTCTCTGCCACATAAGTCTGCTTTGTCCTTTCCAGTCCTTCTTGGTAAGTGGTGGCCCCAGTGGATCCCTGAGCCACCCTCCTCCTCCAGGGCCCAGAATGCCCCTTGCTTGGCCTCCAATGCTGCTGGGGAGAATGCAACGCCTGTATCGAGAGACCCAGGGTACTCAGAGCCTTCAACCTTTCTGAGTTTCTCCATGGGTGGGGATACAAACAGTTTGCTTGGAGCTGCCACGGTCAGGTACTTTTGCAGTGGAACCATCTGTTCTTTCCCCCTGGAGGCCCTCAGTAGATGCCTCAGCTGAGCCAGCAGGGGTCCCAGGTTGATTTCCTTTCAGATTGACTGGTTTGATCTCCTTGTTGTATAAGGGACTCTCAAGAATCTTCTAAAGCACCACAGTTCAAAACCTCAATGCTTTGGCATTCACCATTTTGTATGGTCCTGATCTCACTTCTGTTCATGATTATTGGAAAAATGATAGCTTTGACACTACAGACCTCTGTAGCAAAGTGAGTCTCTGCTTTTTAATACACTGTGCAGGTGTTTCATAGCCTTTCTTCCTTCCAAGGAGCAAGTATCTTTTAATTTTGTGGCTGCAGTCAAGGTCCATAGTGATTTTGGAGCCCAAGAAAATAAAATCTGCCACTATTTACACTTCTCATTCATCTATATGCTATGAAGTGGTGGGACTGGATGCCATGAATGTTGAGTATCTTTTTGTGAATTGTTTTTTGAATGTTGAGTTTAAGCTAGTTTTTTTAATTTCCTCTCCTCATCGACAGGTTCTTTAGCTCTTTTTTACTTTCTGCTATTATGGTAGTGTTATCTTCATATCTGTGGATGTTGATACTTCTCCCAACAATCTTGATTTCAGCTTCGGATTTATCCAGACCAGCATATTGAAAGATGTATCCTACATATAAGTTAAATAACCAGAGTGACAATGTATACCTTGTCATTCTCCTTTCCCAATTTTAAATCTTTCAGTTGTTCTGTGTCTGATTCTAACTGCTTCTTTTTGACCTACTATAGACTTGTTAGGAGAAAGGTAAGTTGATTTGGTACTCCCATTACTTTAATAATTTTCCAAAGTTTTTTGTGGTCCACACAGTGAAAGGCTTTAGCATAGTCAGTGAAGCAGATGAAAATGTTTTTCTGAGATTCCCTTGCTTTCTCTATGATCCAATGGATGCTGGCAATTTGATCTCTGCTTTCTCAAACCAATTTGTATATCTGGAAATTCTCAGTTCATGAACTGTTGAAACTTAGCTTGAAGGATTTTGAGCACTACCTTGGTAGCAAGTGAGATGAGCACAATGGCACCATAGGTTGAACATTCTTTGGAATTGCCTTTCGTTTGGATTGGAATGAAAATTGACCTTTTCCAGCACTGTGGCCACTGCAGAGCTTTCCAAATTTGCTGACATATTGAATGCAGCACTTTGACAGCCTCATTCTTTAGGATTTTTAAACAGCTCAGCTGGAATTCCATCACCTTCCATTTCTTTCCTTGTAGTGATGCTTCCTAAAGCCCACTTGATTTCATACTCCAGCATATCCGGCTTTATGTGAGTGACCCCAATATCATCCCTATCTTGGTCATTATGACCATTTTTGTATAGTTCTTCCATGCATTCTTGTCACCTCTTCTTAATCTCATCTGCTTCTGTTAGGTCTTTGAATTTTCTGTCCTTTATTGTGCCCATCTTTGCATGAAGTGTTCCTCTGGTATCTCAACTTTTCTTGAAGAGATCTATATTCTTTACAATTCTGTTCTTTTCCTCTAATTCTTGCACTATTCACTTATGAAGACTTTCTTATCTCTCCTTGCTATTCTCTGGAAGTCTGCATTCCATTGGGTATATCTTTTCCTTTCTCCTTTGCCTTTTACTTCTCTTATTTTCTCAGCTGTTTTTAAGGCCTCCTCAGGCAACCACTTTGCCTTGTAACATTTGTTTTTCTTGAGGATGGTTTTGATGACCACCTCTCGTACAATGTTACAAACCTCCATCCATAGTTCTTCAGGCTAACAGACCTAATTCCTTGAATCTACTTTTCATCTCCACTATATAATCATAAGGGATTTGATTTAGGTCATAGCTGAATGTTCTATTGGTTTTCTTTACTTTATTAAATTTAAACGTGAATATTGTTTTCTTCTGCCTAAGCATTGCTTCCAGATCACCACACACCACTCCCAGTGGGTGTGGAGCAAAACCCCACAATTTGAGGACTGTTACCCTGGGTTTGTGCTTGGCTTTTCACATGCTTAGCTGTGTGAGCTTGATCAAGTCTCTTAACCTCAGTTTCCTCATCTGGAAAATGGGCACCATGATGATAATTCCACCTACTAGATTGCATGTATGCCTGCAAAGAGCAAGTGGCCCTGAGCAGGCTTTCTGAGTTCCTGCTGCTGCTGCTGCTGCAAAGTCACTTCAGTTGTGTCTGACTCTGTGCGACCCCATAGACGGCAGCCCACCAGGCTCCGCTGTCCCTGGGCTTATCCAGGCAAGAACACTGGAGTGGGTTGCCATTTCCTTCTTCTGAGTCTGGAACAAATATGAATTATTCTGCCACCTGGGGAGAAGGAAATCTACCACCTGGGGAGAATGGCTGCCATTCCCAAGGCTAAATATTGATTCAAGCCAAATGACATCTATTTCTGAACACTGACCCAGATCTCTGAGCTGGTGCTTCTGTTTTCTGGGCTCCCACAAGCGCTAATGATTACTGGCTCAGATTACTCCCCTCCTCAGCCTTACCAGTCAGTCTTTCCTTGTCAACTACTTCTCCCCTGAAATCACACTGCAAAGAAAGTCATACAGGCTCTTGGCCTCTTGTCAGTTTCCCACATCTCCAGCATAGCAACGAATAGCTGTTATGGGTACTTGTCATAGCAACAACTATGGCAACCTGTACAGTTCAATCTCAGCCTGTTAAATGCATCTTTCTCCATTTGGCCCCTCATGTTTAAATTACCTACAGTTGCCTTAGTAACCTTCCTATGCTTGCTGTTTAATGTTGAAATATGTCTGGATCTCATCTAGTTTTCTTTCCCAAGCATAATTCCAACCATGCAATTAAGTAACCAAATATTTAGTCATCGAACTACCCACAAGAATTGACAAAAGCCAACCACCCATCATGCATTTCTTGCTTGCCCCAAAACACCATTGAAATGATCTGCTGAAACAATGTGATACAATGGCATGTACACTGCAGAAGGGACACTTTTTCACTGGATTTGTTTTTCACCTAGTGCAGAAAGTCTACCATAAGCCTAGCCCTCCAGTAGCTGGTCATCTAACTTTAGCAGACTCAGCCCACTCCAGATCCCATCCACATCCCTCAGTAAAATCTAGAGAACAGACTCAGTCAAAGTTCTCACTCCTGTAGAAAACAGTTTTTTTTTTTTTAGAAAACAATATTTGGTAATACATTGAAAATCTTGTGCTCCTTGCCTTGGATTCAAGGACCTGCACCAGAGGATGGGAAGCCTCCTCTTCCACCTAAATCTTTCACCACCCCCACCAGGGCCACAGGCTTGACTGGACTCCAAAGACTTCTGCCTGCTTGCTGATGTCCTCTGTACATCAGTTCAGTTCAGTCTCTCAGTCATGTCCAACTCTTTGCTATATCATGGGGTGCAGCTTGCCAGGTTTCCCTGTCCATCACCAACTCCCAGAACTTGCTCAAACTCATGTTCATCAGGTCAGTGATGCCACCCAACAATTTCATCTTCAGTCTTCCCCTTTGCATTCTGCCTTTAATCTTTCCATGCATAAGGGTCTTTTTAAATGAGTCAGTTCTTCCCATAAATTGACCAAAGTATTAGAGATTCAGCTTCAGCATCAGTCCTTCCAATGAATATTCAGGGCTTATTTCCTTTAGGGTGGACTGGTTGGATCTCTTTGCAGTCCAAGGGACTCTCAAAAGTCTTGTCCAACACCACAGTTTAAAAGCAACAATTCTTTGGTGTTCAGCTTTCTTTATGGTACAACTCTCACATCCATTACACCTTGGCAAAACCATAGCTTTGACTATACAGACCTTTGCTGTAAAGTAATGTCTCTTTAGCTTTTTAGTATGTTGTCTAGGTTTTTCATAGCTTTATCTTCCAAGGATCAGCGTCTCTCTTTTTTTTTTTTTTTTTTTTTTTTCACAGCTGCAGTCACTATCTCCAGTGATTTTGGAGCCCAGGATAATAAACTTGTCACTGTTTTCATTGTTTCTCCATGTATTTTCTGTGAAGTAATGGAATGGGATGCCATAATCTTCGTTTTTTTTTTTGGTCTGTACATACCATATCAAGACCGTCCTTAAGAAAAAGAAATGCAAAAATGTTGTCTGAGAAGGCCTTACAAATAACTTACAAAAGAAGAGAAGCAAAAGACAAAGGAGAAAAGAAAGACATACATATCTGAATGCGGAGTTCCAAAGAATAGAGGAAGAGATTTTAAAAAAGCCTTCCTAGTGATCAGTGCAAAGAAATAGAGGAAAACATTAGAATGGTAAAGACCAGAGATCGCTTCAAGAAAATTAGAGATAGGGAGGGAATGTTTCAGGCAAAGATGGGCACAATTAAAGAGAGACATGGGATGGACCTAACAGAAGCAGAATATATTAAGAAGAGGGTGAAAGAATACATAGAAAAACTGCACAAAAAAGATATTAATGACCCAGATAATCACGATGGTGTGAACACTCACCTAGAACTAGACAATCCTGAAATGTGAAGTCAAATGGGTCTTCAGAAGCATCACTAAGAGCAAAGCTAGTGGAGGTGATGGCATTGTAGTGGAGCTATATCAGATCCTAAAAGATGATGCTGTTAATGTGCTGCACTCAATATGCCAGCACATGTGGAAAACTCAGCAGTGGCCACAGAACTGGAAAGGTCATTTTCCTTGCAATCCCCAAGAAAGGTGATTTAAAAGAATGTTCAACTACCACACAGTTGCACTCATCTCACATGCTACCAAAATAATTTCTCCAAGCAAGTCTTGAACAGTACATAAACTGTGAAATTCCATATGTTCAAACTGGATTTAGAAAAGGTGAGGAACAAGAGATCAAATTGTCAACATTCTTTGGATCATAGAAAAAGCAAGAGAATTCTAGAAAAACACCTACTTCTGATTTATTGACCATGCAAAAGACTTTGTGTGGATCACAACAAACTGTAGAAAACTTACAGGGATGGGAATACCAGATGATCTTACCTGCCTTCATAAAAATCTGTATGCAGGTCAAGAAGCAAAAGGTAGAACTGAACATGGAAAGAAGACTGGTTCCAAATAGGGGGAAGGCGTATATAAAGGCCGTATATTGTCACCTTGCTTATTTAACTTATATGCAGAGAACGTTATGTGAAATGCCCAACTGGATGAAGCACAAGCTGAGCTGAAATCAAGATTGCTGGGAGAAATATTAGCCTCAGATATGCAGAAGACACCACTTTTATGTCAGAAATTGAAGAGGAACTAAAGAGCCTCTTGATAAATGTGAAATAGGAGAGT
>NW_011481460.1:0-2257 GCF_000754665.1 Bison bison bison | reverse complement strand
AAACAGTGAGAGACTTTAATTTTGGGGGCTCCAAAATCACTGCAGATGATGACTACAACCATGAAACTAAAAGATGCTTGCTCATTTGAAGAAAAACTATGTCAAACCTATACAAATTTTTTAAAAGTAGAGACATTACTTTGCTGAAAATTTCAGTATAATCAAAGCTATGATTTTTCCAGTTGTCATGTATGGATGTGACAGTTGCACCATAAAGAATGGTGAGCGATGAACAACTGATGGTTTTGAACTCTGGTGTTGGACAAGTCTGTTGAGAGTGCCTTGGACTGCAAGGAGATCCACCCGGTCATCCTAAAGGAAATAAATCCTGAATATTCATTGGAAGGACCAATGCTGAAATTGAACCTCCAATACTTTGGCCAACTGATGTGAAGAACAGACTCATTAGAAAGCACCCTGTTATTGGGAAAGATTGAAGGCAGGAGGAGAAGAGGATGACACAGGATGAGATGGTTGGATTGAATCACCAACTAGATGGACATGAGTTTGCCCAAGCTCAGGAGTTGGTGAAGAACAGCAAACCCTGGTGTGCTGCAGTCCATGGGGTTGCAAAGAGTCGGACATGACTGAGCGACTGAACTGAACTGAAAATACCACATAGCAAATACTATTTGTAATTGGCATGTTTTTCCAGCAAGACTGGGACTCCCTAGGCCCAAAAAATATCCCAATCAAGTTTGTGCCCATGCACAGAAGTCAGTGTCTAGCATTCACAAGGCATTCAGTGAGTTCTGATTGCAGGAGGACCTCCATTTTAGTCGACATAAAGGAGTAAAGGACACATTTATCCTCCTGTCTCAAATAACTTCGAAGTATAAAAGACAAATGAAAGAGCATTGTTTTATATCAAATATCTGGCAGCAGAGAATGGATTCCCAAGGCGGGGACCAAATAAGGAGAGTTCTACAATTTCCCCAACTCTAGAAATAGTTTCCAACACATACATGGAAGATGTACCTAGGCAAAGACAAACACTCTCTCCAAGAAGAGAGAGTTATGACTCTATATAGTTAGAGTTCACAGGAGAGAGCTACATACAGAGAAATGTGGGAGGTACAGGTGATGCCCTTCAAGTTTTTAGCAGAGAGCTGATAGTACTGGTCTGAATTATAGGGAACAATCATTGAGTCTCAAATTGCACCAAGTCTAATTGTGTCCCCATCCATCAGCGTGGAAATTACTTTTTAAATATAAATTTATTTATTTTAATTTATTTAATTACTTTACAATATTGTACTGGTTTTGCCATACATCAACATGAATCCTCCATGGGTGTACACGTGTTCCCCATCCTGAATCCCCCTCCCACCTCCCTCCCCATTCCATCCCTCTGGGTCATCCCAGCGCACCAGCCCTGAGCATCCGGTATCATGCACTGAACCTGGACTGGAGATGCATTTCACATATGATACTATACATGTTTAAGTGCCATTCTCCCAAATCATCCCACCGTTGCCCTCTCCCACAGTGTCCAGAAGACTGTTCTATAGATCTGTGTCTCTTTTCCTGTCTCTCATACAGGCTATTGTTACCATCTTTCTAAATTCCATATACATGTGTTAGTATACTATATTGGTGTTTTTGTGTCTGGATTACTTCACTCTGTATAATAGGCTCCAGTTTCATCCACCTCATGAGAACTGATTCAAATGTATTCTTTTATTTTTTTAGTTTTTATTTTGTTTTTAAACTTTACAATATTGTATTTGTTTTGCCAAATATCAAAATGAATCCGCCACAGGTATACCTGTGTTCCCCATCCTGAACCCTCCTCCTTCCTCCCTCCTCATACCCTCCCTCTGGGTCGTCCCAGTGCACCAGCCCCAAGCATCCAGTATCTTGCATCAAACCTGGACAGGCAACTCATTTCATACATGATATTATACATGTTTCAATGACATTCTCTCAAATTTCCCCACCCTCTCCCTCTCCCACAGAGTCCATAAGACTGATCTATACATCAGTGTCTCTTTTGCTGTCTCATACACAGGGTTATTGTTACCATCTTTCTAAATTCCATATATATGCATTAGTATACTGCATTGGTGTTTTTCTTTCTGGCTTACTTCACTCTGTATAATAGGTTCCAGTTTCATCCATCTCATTAGAACTGATTCAAATGTATTCTTTTTAATGGCTGAGTAATACTCCATTGTGTATATGTACCACAGCTTTCTTATCCATTCATCTGCTGATGGGCATCTAGGTTGCTTCCATGTCCTGGCTATTGTAAACA
>NW_011481459.1:9191-10590 GCF_000754665.1 Bison bison bison | reverse complement strand
AAAGGAGTAATTGCTCTCTCAGTCCATTCAGTTACATTCAAAAAGGCATAGAGTAGACATAGAAAGAATTAACTAAGAATAATACAACTGAGGAGAGTAATTTCTTTGCAATGAGGTAGATGCAACAATCTCATTAAGATAATTCTTGTCACTAGATGGTTCTGTAAAGATTTACTTACTCTTCGTTTCATTTTTAATTAACTAAAACCAATATTAGTTCTTGCCCCTGTGTTAAACAATACTGAAACGAGGCATACTTTCTTGCCCTATGTAAAATTGCACTGATACCAAGGAAAAGTACCTTAGCTCTTGCACCAAGAAATACCCACTCCTCAAAGGTAAAACTAAAACTCAACTAAAAACCTTTTTTTTTAAATCAAGACTAAGCTTACTTATCAAGAGTATTTCAAGCCCTTGCTTCACTGTACCTATCAATTGAAAGCTATTATATTATAAATTCTGCCCACTCTGAGCCAGTTCTCCACATTACAAAGCCTACCTTAAAGTCATCCATCCCAAGCCATAAAACCCTGTAAGTTATATTTTCCTAATCTCCCCCATTTTGAGACATCACTAACCCTCTGACAAGATGTTCTCCTTCACTGCAGTAAATGTAATACATTTAGACTTGCTTGAACAACAGGTATTTCTGGTGGTTTTTTGAGTTGATCCTTGATGGAATGCTCAACCAAAATCTTCTGACATGTTACCAGTCACTGAAGAAATGTTTGTTTTGTGCCTGGCATATGCTAGGGATGCTAGTGGGATTTGAAAATCTTGATCATAAATATGATCTCTCAATCTCATATGAGGTACATCCTAGAATCAATCATTTTCAAACATGGGGATCTTATTAATCAAGTGTTATTCTGCTTTATTATTATTATTATTATTATTATTATGGACATGACTCTGACTTAGAGGTATAATTTAGAACTTAGAAATAACTGACCAGATATTAGATGAAGTTTGGGAAATTTGGTCAGCTTGAAGTTTATCAGTTTATCAAACAAAATCCATTTGCTTTTCTCCAAATCAAAACATAATGATACTAATTTAGACCAGGAGGGCATATAATTTTTGTAGTCATGGAGATTTATTTCTGCTGATTCATCCAGTTCAGTCTGGCTTACCATGCTGAGATGATTAGCTAAATTTCCAATGTAGCCTGAGACCATAGAACAGAACATATTCCATTGTTCCATAACAGATAATTTAATCTCATTACTATTAAGTTTCAACCAACTAGTCAAATCTCCCTAGGGTAAGTTTACATTTGAGGCCTGAGTCCATGAATTTTCACTGTAGTTCCAGAAATAGTCTAGCCTCACAGGAATACTTCAAAACACAGCTAATATGATCGGAGTGATTAAAAAAAAAAAAAAAAAAATAACCTTCT
>NW_011481459.1:4726-5801 GCF_000754665.1 Bison bison bison | reverse complement strand
CCCCATGGACTGCAGCCTACCAGGCTCCTCCGTCCATGGGATTTTCCAGGCAAGAGTACTGGAGTGGGTTGCCATTGCCTTCTCCATTTACTGCATACTAGGTTAATAAAAATTTGGTCATTTCTACTGGCAATATGTGAAACCATTTCTCTGTTATATTTTAAGGCTGTATTAATAACATTTAAAACATTTTATCAATATATTATTTTCAAAAAGTACTCCATGGTTAAACTTGTTTTAAAAACTGTTCTACTGTGTAAAAACAATGACTGCTGTGCCCAATTTTGTTTCACTTGTTGTCATGTTTCTCTAGTTTTTCTTTAAAATTGGAGGATTTCTTGAGTAGATACTAAAAAATAATGTGGTGATGTCTAAATGTCTAGAATTCAAATTAGAGGAAGTTGATTACCAAAAAGCTTTCATTTATTGACATATGTCTTACTACCATACTAGTGTAGAAGACTTCTGTAATGTTCATTTTCTGTAGGAAATTTCCAAATACTACCTAATTTAATCTTCACTGAAAATCTTTATATGTAGGTATGTCCATTACCTTTTTTACCTTGGCTTCAGTCCTGGATCTTTGTGCTCATCCTGCTTTTCTTCCTGGCACTCTCCTGCTTGTGGGAAAACCCAGAGGGGTCATTGGTAGCAGCGTGAACCTTGAAAATGATGAAAAAGCAATGGAAAATTTAAAAAACTGAAAATTATGATGATACTTGAGCAGAGATGAAAGTAGATTAACCACAAATTTAGGATAACAAAGTAAACAATATATACTTGATGAACCCAAACTCTCCTCATATACAAAGAGAATTACCATGACTATTATTAAAGAAGATTTAATATCAAACAGATAGTATGATAGCCTTGTCAGTCAAGGATACGGAAGTCTTTGTTGCTGAACTCCAATATACTTCATTCCATTATTTAAAAATTAAAATATTTACATCCATTATTTCAGTTTTTCCTTCAAGTACAGTAGCACGTGCATGCGTGCTAAGTTGCTGCAGTTGTGTCTGACTCTTTGCGACCCTATGGACCCTAGCCAGCCAGGCTCCTCTGTCCATGGGGT
>NW_011481459.1:0-566 GCF_000754665.1 Bison bison bison | reverse complement strand
ACCACTTTCCAATTTTGCCTTGATTCATGGACCTGACATTCCAGGTTCCTATGCAATATTGCTCTTTACAGCATCAGACCTTGCTTCTATCACCAGTCACATCCATAGCTGGGTACTGTTTTTGCTTTGGCTCCATCCCTTCATTCTTTCTGGAGTTATTTCTCCACTGATCTCCAGTAGCATATTGGATACACAATGGAATACACAATGGAAGATTCAGTTCAGTTCAGTTGCTCAGTCATGTCTGACTGTTTGTGACCCCATGAATTGCAGCACGCCAGGCCTTCCTGTCCATCACCAACTCCCAGAGTTCAGCCAAACTCATGTCCATTGCGTCGGTGATGCCATCCAGCCATTTCATCCTCTGTCGTCCCCTTCTCCTCCTGCCCCCAATCTCTCCCAGCATCAGAGTCTTTTCCAATTAGTCAACTCTTCGCATGAGGTGGCCAAAGTATTGGAGTTTCAGCTTTAGCATCAGTCCTTCCAAAGAACACCCAGGACTGATCTCCTTTAGAATGGACTGGTTGGATCTCCTTGCAGTCCAAGGGACTCTCAAGAGTCTTCTC
>NW_011481458.1:9685-10338 GCF_000754665.1 Bison bison bison | reverse complement strand
TATGTTTAAAAAGATAATTATTAAAGTAAAACTTATTTAAATAAAGACTAACCAGATTGCTTTAAAAATGAGGTTTCTTTGTTGACTGATGATTCTATTTATTGGAAGATGAAGATGAACTGATTTTTAAAACAAGAGTTCCTCATTCTGCCTTGATAATATAATGAATACTCAATTCTCTCAGTTTTCTGTCTGAAGTCTTGAATAATAATAGTTAATACTAATACCAGCTGTAGGCTACCACGCTAAGTGTTTTTACACAATTATTTTGTTCAAACCTTATAACAAACCTCTAAGGCAAATAGTATTATTAGTCACATTTTACAGGTAGGTCAGAGAGTTTATGAAACTCATCCAAAGCCACATAGCTGGTTAGTGGCAGAATTGGAATTTGAATCTGGATGCAAAAGAAGATGATTGATATTGAAGACAAAAGTGGAGATCTAACATGTAATAATTGATACTTATGAAAGACGAACAGAAATTACCCATAAACTATGCTGCTGCTGCTAAATCACTTCAGTTGTGTCCAACTCTGTGCGACCCCATAGATGGCAGCCCCCTGTCCCTGGGATTCTCCAGGCAAGAACACAGGAGTGGGTTGCCATTTCCTTCTCCAGTGCATGAAAGTGAAAAGTGAAAGTGAAGTCGCT
>NW_011481458.1:4451-5985 GCF_000754665.1 Bison bison bison | reverse complement strand
GCCTGGTGGGCTGCCCTCTATGGGGTTGCACAGAGTCAGACATGACTGAAGCGACTTAGCAGCGAGGTAGCTAAGAAGTTATTGATTTTTAAAGTAATACAAAATAATGGAAATGATGGAAGAGAGATGTCCCAGGAATCTCTCTAATGTTACCAACTTTGCTTGATGGGCACAAGATTCCTGAATAGTGTGCTTTCCAAAGCCATGAACAGCAAATGAGTGGGAAATGAAGGGATAATTCCTAACTCATTCCACAAGGGGGCAGCAAACACCAACTGTGGGGTTGTGTAGATGTTAGCGAGTCTGCAGGAGGCAGAAAAGGAGTTCAAGGTAAAGATGAACACTAATTATTTTTTTCCATTGAGACAGTATCCAATTGCCCCTTATGTAAAGGTCAAACTCCAGAATCACCCTTGGAGCTTGGCAGAAATGCAGAAGTATGGTCCTCATCCAGACGATTTTGGATTTTGATGCAGTTCTTCAGACTCCCTCTGAGAAGCGCTGATAAAACACAAAGACACCTAATACTATACTCTCTACTTCAGCACTATTCACACCTTTCCTTAGGCTGTTGCCACTTTTTTTTTAATATAAATTTATTTTAATTGGAGGCCAATTACTTTACAATATTGTATTGGTTTTGCCATACATCAACATGAATCCACCACAAGTGTACATGTGTTCCCCATCCTGAACCCCCCCCTCCCATTACCCACCTCATACCATCCCTCTGGGTCATCCCAGTGCACCAGCCCCTAGCATTCTGTATCATACATCGAGCCTGGACTGGCGATTCTTTTCATATATAATAATATAAATGTTTCAATGCCATTCTCCCAAATCATCCCACCCTCACCCTCTCCCACAGAGTCCAAAAGACTATTCTATACATCTGTGTCTCTTTTGCTGTCTCACATACAGGGTTATCGTTACCATCTTTCTAAATTCCATATATATGTGTTAGTATACTGTAGTGGTGTTTTTCTTTATGGCTTACTTCACTCTATGTAATAGGCTCCAGTTTCATCCACCTCATTAGAACGGATTCAAATCTATTCTTTTTAATGGTGAGTAATACTCCATTGTGCATATGTACCATAGCTTTCTTATCCATTCGGCTGCTGATGGAAATCTAGGATGGTTTCATGTCCTGGCTATTATAAACAGTGCTGCGATGAACATTGGGGTACATGTGTCTCTTTCAATTCTGGTTTCCTCAGTGTGTATGCCCAGCAGTGGGATTGCTGGGTCATATGACAGTTCTATTTCCAGTTTTGTAAGGAATCTCCACACTGCCCCATATTGGCTGTACTAGTTTGCATTCCCACCAACCATGTAAGAGGGTTCCCTTTTTTTCCACAACCTCTCCAACATTTATTGCTTGTAGACATTTGGATAGCAGCCATTCTGACTGGTTTGAAATGGTACCTTATTGTGGCTTTGATTTGCATTTCTCTGATAATGAGTGATGTTAAGCATCTTTTCATGTGTTTGTTAGCCATCTGTATGTCTTCTTTGGAGAAATGTCTGTTTA
>NW_011481458.1:0-770 GCF_000754665.1 Bison bison bison | reverse complement strand
GGGAGGCCTTACAAATAGCTGTGAAACGAAGAGAAGTGAAAAGCGAAGGAGAAAAGGAAAGATATAAGCATGTGAATGCAGAGTTCCAAAGAATAGAAAGAAGAGAAAAGAAAGCCTTAATCCACAATCAATGCAAAGAAATAGAGGAAAACAACAGAAAGGGAAAGACTAGAGATCACTTCAAGAAAATCAGAGATACCAAGGGAACATTTCATGCAAAGATGGGCTCGATAAAGGACATAAATGGTATGGACTTAACAGAAGCAAAAGATATTTAGAAGAGGTGGCAAGAATACACAGAACTGTACAGAAAAGATCTTCACGACCAAGATAATCATGGTGGTGTGATCACTCATCTAGAGCCAGACATCCTGGAATGTGAAGTCAAGTGGGCCTTAGAAAGCATCATTATGAACAAAGCTAGTGGCGGTGATGGAATTCCAGTTGAGCTATTTCAAATCCCGGAAGATGATGCTATGAAAGTGCTGCACTCAATATGCGAGCAAATTTGGAAAACTCAGCAGTGGCCACAGGAATAGAAAAGGTCGGTTTTCATTCCAGTCTCAAAGAAAGGCAATGCCAAAGAATGTTCAAACTACTGCACAATTGCACTCATCTTACACTCTAGTAAAGTAATGCTCAAAATTCTCCAAGCCAGGCTTCAGCAATACGTGAACCGTGAACTTCCAGATGTTCAAGCTGGTTTTAGAAAAGGCAGAGGAACCAGAGACCAAATTGGCAACATCTGCTGGATCATGGAAAAAGCAAGA
>NW_011481457.1:21391-25027 GCF_000754665.1 Bison bison bison | reverse complement strand
GTCTACCATCCTTGTGTTCTGACTAATTCAGCTGCTTTACCATGCAGATCTCGGCCTCGTTGGCTCAGGGTGACCATCTCAGCCTCAAGCATGCTGCACTGTGGTCTGCAATGTATCCCCAGGTACAGCCTACAGTAATCATGGGGCTCACCTCAGCAATTTTGCCTCCCTCAGAGATTACAGTTTTTATTGCCTGTCATCAAATGCCTGAAAGCAGTTGCCTCATATATGTCCATTTTTATTATTGTTATGGTGAAAGAGCTACTCTCAGACTTTTTACCATCAATAGCCAGAAGTTTCTCTGTAAGTTTTTCATTTTTCTCTTTATCCCTGGGTTTAAAAAATTTCATGATATCATGAACTTTTTTTCATTTGTCATCATGCTGGGCCCTTTTGACCTGGAAAATCATAATCTTCAGTTCTATGAATTTTATTTACTTTAAAAATTCCCTCACTTTTATTTATTCTTTCTCTTTGGAACTCTCATTATTCAGATGCTGGATATACTCAAATGATCACCTAGGTTTTTTATTTTAAATTGTTTTCTATCTTACATTTCTTTTTTAATTTCTGGAAGATATCCTCAATTTTATATCCCACATTATCTATTGATTTTTAATATAAATTTATTTATTTTAATTGAAGGCTAATTACTTTACAATATTATATTGGTTTTGCCATACATCAACATGAATCTGCCACGGGTGTACACGTGTTCCCCATCCTGATTCAATGCATGATACAAGATGCTTGGGGCTGGTGCACTGGGATGACCCAGAGGGATGGTATCTATTGAGTTTTTTTAATATGCTCTAATATATTAAAATTCTAAGATTTACTTATTATTCTCTGAATATTTGCTTTTTAGAGATAACTTTTATTTTGGGTTGGTATGGTACATCTCTTATCTCTGAATATTTTAGTGGTTATTTTTTCATTAAGTGAATGTTTTCTAGTGTAACATTAAAATTTCTTAAATGATTTTTTTTCACAAGCTTATATTTTCTTAATGATCGCTCTAGGGTTTACTGTATTCATTTTAACTTATCATAATCTACTTCAACTTATGCTAATTTTAGTGAAAATGTTATAACTGTATAGCTCTAATCTCTGTAGAATTATGCAGCTCTATTCTATTTCCCCCTGTATGTGCTATTATGATAGATATTAATAGAATTATACATGTTACACACCTAGGAATATATTATTTTAATTATTATTTTATACAATTTATGTAATAAAAACATTTAGAGAAGAGAATAAGTATATTTGTAGGTTGTATTATTAACCTTATTTACCATTTTTTTTTTTTCACTTTTTCCTGTGGATCTGAGGTCTCATCTTGTCTCAATTCCTTACTCCAATGCAACTTTGTACCTACTGCTTCCTTTGTGTTGATATTGTGAAATATATTACATTCATATATGTGTATATATGTGATACACTTGTATGCATATTATTTTATACCATTAAAAATCACTTAACAAGAAAAGAGGAAATATGCATTTTATGATGTCTTTTTATAATTATACAATTACCTTCACCAGTGCTCTTTGTTATTTTGTGTGGATTAAAATTTCTGTCTGGTGTCACTTGCTTTCAGCCTTGAAGAAATTTCTTTAATATTTTTTTATAAGCTAGATCTCCTGGCAAGAACTTCCCTCAGTTTTGCTTGTTGGGAAATATTATTTCCCCTTATTTCTGACAAGATCTTTTCTCTGGATATGAGATACTAGGTTGAAAGTATCTCTTGGCCTCTTCTATGCCACGGGTCCTATGGAACAGTAGCAAGCCACAATGGGTATTTTTGTTCTCACAGGCCCCCAAGTATCGAGAGCAAGCCAGTGCTCATCAGTACTGGAGACTGGTGAGACAAGCAAGTTAAAAACCAGCCCCTGAGGAACGCCCCCAGCAAAGCTGGAATGTTGGCTGTGTGCTCTTCTCCTTCCCCCTGGAGGAGAGGCTGCCAAGCTGTATCAGCCTCTGTCAGTGGCAGCACAGGTCCTTGGGAGCAGCAGTGCACTGCCTTGCTCTTTTTGTGCTCTCAGTGGCCACCAGGCATCTAGAGGATGAGACAGGCAAAACAGAAGCCAGTCCATCAGGCAGCTCCCCTGAGAAGACAGAATGCTGGATTATGGTCTAATTTTCCCTTTTCCTCCCTGAGAGAATCTGGGCGCTGCGGGTTCCCTCCCAGTGGTGTGGCAAAGTCCAGAGGAAGGGACTATGAACATGGGGTACTAGGAATTTTCCTTCTGGCTCTGATATGGCTGGATTTACACTTAATCTTGGATACAAATGCCTCTTAAATGGTTTCTGGATTTTTCACACAAAGGGAGTTGATCCACATATTGTTGTTACACTGGTGTCTCCATGGGAAGACAGGGGGTCTTGGGCTTCCTATTCTGCTATCTTGCTGTTCTTCCACAAGGATCTCTCTAGCTTCTGTGTTGAAAATAGTGGGGACAGGGAAGAAACAGGTCAGTTAGGAGGCTATTTTCAGCTGTGATGTAACAATGATTTGGACCCACATGGTAGCACTAAAGGGTGAGGTGTGGTAGAACTCTAGAATTGTGGAGAAGACATGAGAGTGATCACCCAAGGATTTTGTTCTGAGCAACTGAATGGATAGAATTGTTTTTATTTGAAATGAGGGAAGATTTCAAACAGAACAGATTGGGTCCGTGGGGAGGGGAAAGATCAAGAGCTTGTTCTGAAGATGTTATAATAGTTTAGAGCTGTCTTGGTTTTGTTATTCAGTCATTAAGTCATGTCCAACTCGTTGAGACCCCATGGACTGCAGACGTCGGGCTCCTCTGTCCTCCACTATCTCCTGGAATTTGCTTAAATTCGTGCCCATTGAGTCATTGATGCCATCTAAGCATCTCATATTAAATCTGTAACAGAGAGTGTGCTAAATGGCATAAAAAATTTTAGACATGAGTTTTCATCAGTGAAATAAATAACACTGAAGATATATGAAATGCCTGTAAATATTTTATAGGCCTCACTGCCTTTGCATACATAGGATAAATTTAAAAAAAAAATAGGCCCAGTAGTTTCTGTCCTTTGCAGTGGCTCCCTCAGCCGAAGACTCCATCCCATTTTCCTGAGATTCCATTGCCTGATATCACTAGAAGTGTAACTGAATTCTACAAGGTGTTGTGCCACATTTGGTCTGAAATTGGTTTGAATGTACTTCTCCTTTGTGGAGTATCCAAAAGGACAGAGATTTGGGCTTTCATCCGACTTACAGAATGGGTTGAATAACTGTTAGGGAAACTTGTTCCTAAAATAGAAACTGTCTATGGTAAAATGCAGGTGAAACTTTGCTTGCATTGTAATGCACTACTCTGTTATAATGTTGGGGGGCAGGCAGGAGACCTATGATCCTCACTTGGCAAAAGAACCTACTGCTTGTGAAAAACCCATTTGGTTTAGGTCTATTTGCAACTCTATGTTTTCTGTACTTCTCAGGGCACTTACTCCTCATTTTCTGTTACAAGTTTGAAAAATGTAATTGTCTTCCCTGTACTAGCCTGTGAGCTCCTTAGGGGCAGGGAGAGTGTTTTATTTGTTCATTTTTATGCTGCCCTTGCCTTGGCCCCTGACTTGCATATAATAAACACACAGTGAACC
>NW_011481457.1:14604-21291 GCF_000754665.1 Bison bison bison | reverse complement strand
ATAATCTATTCAAGAAAAATAAGCACGTTTCTCTTTAAAAGGTCTTAGCTTTTTAAGATCTTTATCACATTAGTGAAAAATAAAAACTCACCTTTAAATAGTACCAATTTGCATTGAAATAATTAAAGAACCCTAAGGAAAAAGTAACTTAAAATTTAATTGGTATTATGTGTATTGTAAAGTTTTAAGAGATAATCAATTCCAAAGTGGTACATAATTCGTATTTTTCAAGTTTTAAAACTAATCTTTTCCTATATTTTCTATTAGCTTCACTGGAACCCATGTTAATTCTTTTTGAAAATTTAGAATATGATCAAGTGAAGTGAAGTCACTCAGTCATGTCCAACTCTTTGTGACCCCATGGACTGTAACCTACCAGGCTCCTCTGTCCATGGGATTTTCCATGCAAGAGTACTGGAGTGGGTACAAAGCATCTGTTAAACCTTGCCCAGTATCTCATACATTTTATCACATCATCCTACATATATATTTTATTTGGATACAAATTTATTTTCTGTTAATGAAAACAAAAAGATAAAATTTCCAATACAAAGTCAAAACAGTTCTAAACAGTGGATCTAAGAAGATACTGCTATAACAGACATCTGGGGTACTCTTTTTTTTTGTAATAGAAACCTCAAATTAGAAATACTAGATGAGCATATATTTACAGGAGGCTTTGTAATTTGCTTTGCAAATGCACTTCAGGCTAAACTTTTTACTTATATTGTTCCTTAGGAAAACAAAAAAACAATACTACACAACACCTTAGATAATTTTCTCTTTGAAATGCAAAATCAATATCTTCAAATTTTATATCCCTTATAACTTATTGCAAGCAATATTTTCATTCCTTCTACAGAAAACATCTGTAAGTAATGTTTTCCTGCATTTTTATTTTATAATAAAAATGTGTGCATAACAATCAATCCAGCAATACACTTCTGGGTATATGCCCCAAATAATTGAATGCAGTGTTAAAAAGCTATTTGTATACCCATGTTAATAGAAGGTCTTATTCACAATAGTAAAAAGGTAAAAGCACCCCAAGTGTCTATCCATGGATGAATGTATAAACAAAACAAAGTGTGTACACACACACATGCACACAATGGAATATTATTCAGTCTCCAAAAATAAGGTATCTAAAATAGGAAAGCAGAAAGTAGAAGAGTGTTTTCCAGGGTCTGGAGGTGCAGTGGTTATGGTAGAGGGGAAAATGGGGTGTTGTTATTAAGTTTCAGTTATGCATGATGACTGGGTTCTAGAGCTGTACTGTGCAGCATCCTGCCTAAAGTTAACAATACTGTATTATACACTTAAATATTTATTAGGAGGATATTTCTCATGCTACACTTCTTTTAAATGAAGGAAATTCTGACACATGCTGCATATATCATGAACCTTGCTCATGAAATTTGATGACAATATGCTTAGTGAAATAAGCCAAGCATAAAGAGAATCACTGAATGATTCCACTTATATAACGTACCTAAAGTGGTCAATATCTTCCCTTGTAGCCTAGTTGGTAAAAAATCTGCCTGCAATGCAGGAGACTTGGGTTTGATTCCTGAGTCAGGAATATTCCCTGGAGAAGGAAATGGCAATCCATTCCAGTATTCTTGCCTGGAGAATCCCATGGACAGAGAAGCCTAGCAGGCTACACAGTTCATGGGGTCACAAGAGTCAGGCATGACTCAGTGACTAACCCACCACCAGAGTAGTTAATGCAAGACTGAATAAAGCACAAGCTGTAATTAACATTTCAGGGAGAAATATAAATATCCTCAGATATGCAGATGACACCACATTTATGGCAGAAAGCAAAGAGGAACTAATGAGCCTCTTGATGAAAGGGAAAGAGGAGAGAGAAAAAGCTGGCTTAAAACTCAACATTCAAAAAATGAAGATTATGGCATCTGGTCCCATCACTTCATGGCAAATAGATAGGGAAACAATGGAAACAGTGACAGACTTTATTTTCTTGGGCTCCAACATCACTGCAGATGGTGACTGCAGCCATGAAATTAAAAGACACTTGCTCCTTGAAAGAAAATCTATGACCAGTCTAGACAGCATATTAAAAAGCAGAGACATTACTTTACCAACAAAGGTCCATCTAGTCAAAGCTGTGGTTTTTTCAGTAGTCATGTATGGATGTGAGAGTTGGACTCTTAAGAAAGGTGAGCACCAAAGAATTGATGCTTTTGAACTGCGGTGTTGGCGAAGGCTGTTGAGAGTCCCTTGGACTGCAAGGAGATCAAACCAAACAATTCTAAAGGAAATCAGTCCTGAATATTCATTGGAAGGACTGATGCTGAAGCTGAAGCTCCAATACTTTGGACACATGTGAAGAGCTGACTCATTAGAAAATACCCTGATGCTAGGAAAGATTGAAGGCAGGAGGAGACAGGGACAACAGAGGATGAGATGGTTGGATAGGATCACCGACTCGATGGACAAGAGTTTGAGCAAGCTCCAGGAGTTGGTGATGGAATGCTGCAGTCCATGGTGTTGCAAAGAGCCAGACATGACTGAGTGATTGAACTAAACTGCTGCTGCTAAGTTGCTTCAGTTGTGTCCAACTCTGTGCGACCCCATAGACAGAAGCCCACCAGGCTCCCCCGTCCCTGGGATTCTCCAGGCAAGAACTGAACTGAGGGTGATCAAACTCACGTAGACATAAAGGAGAATGAATGGTGGCTCTTAAAGGTTGAGGCAAGAGCAAATGGGAAGCTATTTAATGAATAAAGAGTTTTAGTTTTGCAAGATGACTTTTCGTCTTCTGAAAATCTATTGCACAATAGTGTGAATATAGTTAACACTACTGAACTGTACACTTAGAAATAGTTACAATGGCAAATTTTATGTTATGTACATTTTACCACAATACAAATTAAAAATAATTAAGAAAATTATTGCTGAGTGTTCACTATGGGGTGAAAACACATTGGTGTTGAGAATATTAAGATACAAACATAATGATTCCTTTCCTCAAAATGTTTAGAGAATACATAGGCAAAGAAACTTTAATATCTGTTTATACCTTTGAAAATTAACAGGGAAAGGAACACCTAGATCTGTATGGGGCAGTTATTGAGCTTCTGCATAAATAAGACTGGAGATAACCAAGAAAAACCATAATATTTGAGAATGTTTTTAATACTTG
This sequence comes from Bison bison bison, assembly GCF_000754665.1. Lineage (NCBI taxonomy): Eukaryota > Metazoa > Chordata > Mammalia > Artiodactyla > Bovidae > Bison > Bison bison. The sequence continues at coordinate 18,122 of NW_011481457.1, read as the reverse complement.
CTGTGTGATCATAAGTCAATTTCTTAGCCTCCCTGAGTTTCAATTGCCATATCAGTAAACATAGGAATGACCTACATCAAGAGTAAATTATAAGGATTGCAATTGTAAGGATTGAATGAAATAATATATGTAAAGTTTCTGGCACACAGTAAGCATCACACAGTAAGTTGTTATCTGTTAGTCCTGTTGCCGAAACCATGCAGGACCCTGTGGGGCCCTCCAAGTACAAAGGCCTTTCTGTGTCCCCTTCCCCTTTTCTGTTTGCAGGAAAAAAGTTTCAGCTTCCAAGACCTTCTCTGAGTTCCAAAGGGAAGATTCAAACAGTTATTAAGGGAGTGAGGGAATGCAGAAAGAAACAACAGTGCAGACATGGAGCAGGGTCCTGGCTCCTCCTGGGGGGTGTGCATAACCATCTGGTATGTATCTTTGAGTTCTTCTATGGAACTAGGGCCTGCACCCAGATGGAGGATGGTTAACTTCAGACTGAGTACACACAAGTGGATGCTAGACAGAGTGGAATCAGAAGACTGATGATTGATATTCTTGGATTATCTTCCTGTTACTTCACCACCAATCAACCAGAGGGAAGTCCACACCCTGCATACCACCTCCAGAATTTTGTCTATACAAGCTTCTTCCCTAAAACCCACTGTGGGGCTTGGGTCTTTTGATCATGAGCCACTTGTTCTCCTTGCTGGGTCCTTGCAGAAACTCCAAATACTTGGGGGTTTTTGGCCTTTCTGTGGCCAGGCACACACATGTGTGTTTGACAACATTGTTTCTTTATTTTTACTATTGTTTTCTTCTACCATCACCTTTTCCTCTTGCATTGTTAAATTTTACTGCTTTCAACTTGGTTTTTTCTTCGGTATCTACTGCTTCTTTCTTATACCACTCCTTCTAACCAGTCCCTCATCATTTCTCATCTGGACAATCACAACGAAATCTTCACTGTTCTTATTGTTACCTTTCAAACCATCCTTTAAATTCTAGCTAGAGTTGTTAGGGTTTTTAGCTTTCAAAAGAGCAGCTCAGATCATGTGACCATGTACTTTAAGAATCTTTAAAGCTTCCTCTGCTCACAAAACAACATCCAAATCCTTTGGCATGTGGTTCTGAACTCTTCTAAATTAACTCCTCCTTATTCTGTCTTTTCAGTTTTTTCTGTCACTATAGCATGTGATGCTCTACTTTATCCAACCACAGTGGACTGCTATCCATTTCCAAAATAGATAGTGCCTTTTAACCATTTGTGCTTTCATACACAGCATTTCCTTTGACTGATATGCCATTCTTTACCTTTCAAAAACTTCCTTCTTATCCTAGTTCAAATATCAGCTCCTGCATTCATTGTTGAGTAGCAACTTATATGTGAATGTTATTGATTATTCTCCTTAGTATTGACTTCTCCTTGCCCAAAAGAATATAATCTAAATACCTGAACTTGGACTTCCCTGGTAGCACAGTGGATAAGAATCTGCCTGCCAATGCAGGGTACACAAGTTCAATCCCTGGTCCGAGAGGATTCTACATGCTATGGAGTAACTAAGCTCATGAGCTCCAACTACTGAGCTCTTGTTCTGGAGTCCCTGAGCTTCAACTCCTGAGCCTGCATGCCACAACTACTGAAGTCTTCATGCTCCAGGGCCCATGATCCACAACTACTGAGCCCTTGTTCCACAGGTACTGAAGCCCGTTTGCCTGGAGCTTTGCAATGAGAGAAGCTACTATAATGAGAAGCCCATGCACCATAACTAGAGAGTAGTCCCTGCTCACTACAAATAGAGAAAGCCCATGTGCAGCAATGAAGACCCAGTGCAGCCAAAAATAAAGAAATAAATAAAAATAAATTCCTGAATCTGGGTTTCTGAGTCACCCATGATCTGATTCCTTCCAAGTATGCCTCTAACCGTTCCCTTACAAATATCAGTAGCTCCAACAAACTGCCAATTTTCTTCAATCCTCCTCATATGTAAAGTCATTTAAGTGTTAAGGCCTACCATGAATCCTCAATGACAGTTCCCCAAAAGCCTGCTCCCTGAGCTCACCCCTGATTTGAAATTCTGCAAGAGCCTCTGTTGATAACCCTCACTTCTCCCTTGACTCTGTGTTCTGTGTACTGACATTTGACTTGTTATTAACCTTTCAAATTAAATTGCTTCTCAAGAATAGGAAGTATCTTAAGCTTTTCTGTATCCCCAGCATCTTCCATTGTCCCCTAGATCACAGATGCTTGTTCAGACACTCAGTTTTAGAGAAGGAAGGGCTGAAAGGGATCTGGACATGCATCTAAACTTGTCTCCTATTTGGGGATGTTTCTGATGTTATTTTAAATTTTATGAGGTAGATCTTGTAATATTTGTTGAAAGGTTTTTTTGTTGTTATTGTTACTGTTGTTTCTTTGTTTTTTGCCATGTGGCATGCAGGATCTTAGTTCCCAGCCAGGGACTGAACCAGCACTCCTTGCAGTGAAAGCACTGAGTCCTAACCCCTGGACCACCAGGGAATCCCTGCTGAAAGCATTTTTTTCAAAATATTCCTTGGTTTGTGTGGAAGCTGATTTAGGTTTAGATTAAAAAAAATATTATATATGTGATAACATTTATGCAGAAGTAGAAAGTTACTGTTTTTTTAAATTAAAAAAAAAAATTTTTAAATAAATAAGCATGCACTTTCAAAGGGTGGCAGGGGGAAAAGGGCAACAGGTTGCACAACATCATGAATGCAAAGAACGCCCCTGAACACACTTTAAAGTAATCAGAATGTCAAATTTTATGTTATATATTTTACCATAATTTTTCTTTAAAATAAATAAATGTTGTAATATAACCAACCCATTGAATGGTAAACCATAAATGGGTGAATTGTATGATACGTGAAGTATGTCTCAAATTTTTTTTTAACAAAGAAGAGATTTTTCAGCCTTAGTATTACTGTTATTACTGAAAATAAATGAGAAATTCTGGTGTTACTCTATAGTTTTCAACCAACTAGCTATATTTTCCTCTGCAGAGAGCCTGACTTTTGTGTTTGTACCATCAAAAGAGGACATAATTTTACATTTAACCTCTTGAATCTTTTGATTCGAAAAAACAGTGCTGCCTATCAACCTATGACAATCTGGCTGGTCCTCAATTATTATGTTCTTTTGGTAAGTATCTCAGCTTTCCACAGTTAGAGGGAGGTAAGGGCCACACTTCCTCTACCCCATAAGGTTGCTAAAAGTAAGAGGTTACAGTGTTAAAATAAGGCAAGGTAGATCAATTTTTGTTAAACCTATGTTAATGAAAAAGCAGATACAAAACCAGTTATATAATGAATCTTTGTAGCTTATGAGAATCCCACCCACTAGTCTCAGCCAGTCCCAGGAGACCTCTGAGGCAGAAGCAATGACATTCTGGTGGTCTTATTGGCCAGTCTTATTCTGGGGTCAGACATCAGAGTCCTTCTGAAATGCAAGGATAACGGGACACAAGACCAATCACATTGATATGTCAGGGGGTTTATAATTTCTTCTG
>NW_011481457.1:12895-14293 GCF_000754665.1 Bison bison bison | reverse complement strand
TTGTTGTTTGTTTTACCTGAGGTCTGCACTCTGGTCCTCCTTCTTTCCTTTGTTCTATTTTTGCAAGCTTTTCCCTTCCTTGTCTTTTAACCACTGCCACATTTTTCCTGTTCTAATTACCTAACAGATCCAACACATAGAAGTACTTTACAGTGACTGATTTTAACAATTAAATCTTGTTCACGATTTGGGTAATTTAGTGGTATGTGGCAGACCAGTTAAAAATAACACATAATTTGCCTTTGATCTTAAAGCTAGGGAGTAACAATACTAATAATAATCTATCACTTAGTGAGTACCTACTATGGGTCAGGTGCAATATTGATCCAGCTTTCCACTAAAGTAGGAATGAGGTGAGGTGTTGGTAGTAGGTTATTTCAGGAAACCAAAATACAGCAGTGGGTGGAGACAATGAGACAGGGAACAACAAACAAACAAAAAACGAATGAACAGTCCATTATGAGGAACCATGTAGCAAAGCAATTCTAAGAACAGCAGGACTCAGGGACCCTTGTACACTTAAAACTTTGAGAGCTTCAAAGCTTTTGTTTGTGTAGGTTATATCTATCCAGATGACATTGGACTTGTCTTCTAGTATGAGTAGGACTTGAAATGAAAAATTGTTAAAAGAGACATTCTTAGATGGGGCATAAAATATATGTCAGAGTATGATCTAAACAGGGGACATCAATAGGAAAAAAAAACAATGTTTGCAACTGTGCAAAAGATGAGACATACACTACATGTGCACAAGTGAGAAAACGGTTAAACAATGGTGCTCTCATGTTTTTTAATAACACATAATGATTAAAAGCAATATTCAAGATCAGAAATTTTCAAACATTTTGACCTTAGGACCCCTTTGCATTTATTCTAATTATTAAAGACCCTAAAGTGTTTTGTTTAAAGAGTTTTTTTTCTCAATTGCTATTCTCCAAGTTAAAATTTAAACTGAAAAAATTGTAAAATAATTAACTATTAATTCACTTAAGTATAATAATAATCCATTACATGTTAGCATGCACAAGGCACTTTATAATAAAAAACTGTATATTTCAAAATTAAATATAAAGTAGCATGAAAAGCATCATTGCTTTACATTTTTGCAAACCTATTTAATGTCCAATGTAATAGAACACAACAGGATTCTCAAATCTGTGTTTGCATTTAATATGTGATGATATGCTGCTTTATTCAGCCTCTTTTTTATTTTATTTTATTTTTTAACTTTACAATATTGTACTGGTTTTGCCATACATCAACATGAATCCGCCACAGGTATACACGTGCTCCCCATCCTGAACCCTCCTCCCTCCTCCCTCCCCATACCCTCCCTCTGGGTCGTCCCAGTGCACCAGCCCCAAGCATCCAGTATCGTGCATCGAACCTGGACTAGCG
>NW_011481457.1:10570-11817 GCF_000754665.1 Bison bison bison | reverse complement strand
GAGATTAGTTGTTTGTCAGTTGCTTCATTTGCTATTATTTTCTCCCATTCTGAAGGCTGCCTTTTCACCTTGCTAATAGTTTCCTTTTTTGTGCAGAAGCTTTTAAGTTTAATTAGGTCCCATTTGTTTATTTTTGCTTTTATTTCCAATATTCTTGGAGGTGGGTCATAGAGGATCCTGCTGTGATGTATGTCAGAGAGTGTTTTGCCTATGTTCTTCTCTAGGAGTTTTATAGTTTCTGGTCTTACATTGAGATCTTTAATCCATTTTGAGTTTATTTTTGTGTATGGTGTTAGAAAGTGTTCTAGTTTCATTCTTTTACAAGTGGTTGACCAGTTTTCCCAGCACCACTTGTTAAAGAGATTGTTGTTAATCCATTGCATATTCTTGCCTCCTTTGTCAAAGATAAGGTGTCCATATGTGCGTGGATTTATCTCTGGGCTTTCTATTTTGTTCCGTTGATCAATATTTCTGTCTTTGTGCCAGTACCATACTGTCTTGATAACTGTGGCTTTGTAATAGAGCCTGAAGTCAGGTAGGTTGATTCCTCCAGTTCCATTCTTCTTTCTCAAGATAGCTTTGGCTATTCGAGGTTTTTAATCGCCTTTCCAAGTAATTTTGGATATTCTTTGATACTACAATATGGCCCATGTGAGAATTTCTTAAAGATAACTTCAATGTGAAACCTGAAACCATATCAAGAAACACTTTTTATGTTGAATGAATTTTCACATGGGTGACTTTGTAATGTTTGCATGGTCATTTGAAAAGTATAACTTCACATTTCTTAATATCACCACCAGTCTCATCAGAAAAGGCTTCAGTATTGGGAAGCTATGAAACTCATGGTGGTCAGTACAAAATTTCCTAAAGTCTAATTTTCATTTGAATTGTCAAATATTTTCATTGGCAGCAACTACTATCATTTGTTTTATTTGACGTATAGGGTCATTTCAGTTATTTTTTAAGATATATCTGCAAAATAATTGTATGAATAAGCATAGTTTTTTTTTTCTCTCTCATTCTTTCATGTAAAAAATGGTGTTACATGAATCATAGCTACTTTAAGACAACAATCTGATTTCTGTATGTGCTTTTAGAGGTGCCTTATGTCTACTTCCCATTTTGTCACACAGCATATTAAACACATGTGTTCAACGATGTGTCAGGGAACAAGATATGCTACCTCAAAATATGTCCATTGGCCATAAGGATTAATTTAGACTGATTTTTTAAAATTATTTTTA
>NW_011481457.1:9341-10470 GCF_000754665.1 Bison bison bison | reverse complement strand
TTAATTTATTTAGTTGTGCTGGGTCTTAGTTGTGGTACACAGTATCTTCAAACTCTTCGTTGTAGCATGTGAGATCTAGTTCCCTGACCAGGGATTGAACCCAGACCCACTGCATTGGGAATGAGGAGTCTTAGCCACTGGACCACCAGGGAAATCCCTAGGCTGATTATTTTTATGAAACAAAAGATTCAGGAAGTCTTTCCTTTTACTTTCCCCTGAGATTTCTAAAGATTTTCAATAAAAGGCTTGTTCCAGAATAGAGCTATCTCCAGTGATACCTGCAAAGAATATGGGCTAGGTGTGGTAAAGAAGCAGGGCCTAGAGATCAGAGCCCACCTGTGTTTGATTGTCTCTGCCTGACCCAGCCAAAATCTGTTTACCAAACATTCACTTTCCCATCTCCATGTCAATGGCCTTCCTCTCTTTTGAGGTCCCAATACCTACCTTCAACATTTTTTGCTTTAAGTGAAGATGATATTTAAGGTGAAGATTTTAGTCATTTTAGCAAGTTACTCAGTTCTCCTGAATCTCTCCCATGTATACATGTTATTAAGTTTTGTTTGATTTTCTCCTGTTAATCTGTCTCATGTCAATTTAATTGTTAGACCAGCCAAATAAACCTAAAAGGGTAGAAGAACAGATACAGAATTAGTTAAATTAACATCTTCACTGTTTAATCAAGAACTTTCATAAACAAAACTGGATTTTTTTTAACTGATAGTGCATAGCAGTGAAATATACAATGGCTACTTGTACAATTTGATGCCACTTCCTTGACCTGTGCTAAGACACCAGCAGTTTACCCACTATTGATTTTACACCATTAGTACAAATATCAACACAGTACAAAATAGTAGTCTTTATTTCACAGATCCTCTGAAAGCTTCATGGATAACCCTATGTGTCTATGGAGCACACTTAAAGCATCACTGAGATAAATATTTCAAAACTATCCCTCCAAAATGTGGGAGGACAGAGTCTTTGTCTTCTTGTTTCAACCCCATTTTTTTATGGCTCTGCTTGAGTTTGTTCATGTTCCTGCATTTACAATCTTCCCTGCCACGTTAGTTTGGTGTGCTGAGAAGCAAATCCCAAGACAAAATTAGATATGCAAGAGGATTTTTTGATG
>NW_011481457.1:4223-7001 GCF_000754665.1 Bison bison bison | reverse complement strand
TTTAATAAGAGGTTGAAACTATCACCTGGTCCATTCCCGTCCCCATTTTATTTTACAGATCAGGAAATCCAGACCAAGCAAGAAAAATATGAGATTTTCAAGCAATAAAGCAATCTGATAGCAAATTTGATATTAGATAAGTTTTACCCTCAAACAGCTTTCAGGTAGAGAAGAGAAACATATAATTTGGGACACAAAAGGAAGTGCTATCTGGCAAGGTGAGAAGTAAAGGAGACAGTCAGGCAGTCACAGATAATGGTGATATTTGTAGAATTAGTGTAAATTTTCCTCTAATTTGATTTGACTTTAAAAACTCAAATCAGTAAAAGATTTAAAAAGTAAAAAAAAAAAAAAAATCTAAGTAATCTTATCTCTTGGGAGTAGAGGTATCTGTAAGATCATGCATGCTGTGTGTGTTTAGTTACTCAGTCGTGTCTGACTCTTGTGACCCCATAGATTGTATGTAACCTGCCAGGATCCTCTGTCCATGGGATTCTCCAGGCAAGAATACTATAGTGGGTTGCCATTTCCTGCTCCAGGCTATCTTTCCAACCCAGGAATCGAACTCAGGTCTCCTGCATTGCAGGCAGATTCTTTACTGACTTTGCTACAAGGGAAGCCCTCCTGATCTCAATTCCTTTGGATAGTGGGATTGGTGGATCATATGGTATTTGTATTTTCTGAGGAACTTCCATACTTTTTTTCATAGTGGCTGCACCACTTCCTGTACTTTTATCTTTCATCCAGGGCTAGAGCTGGCGATAGCAAAGTGGGGAACTACAGAGTTGGAAAACTGAGAGTGAAAATTGTTATTTGTACCAGATGTACAAAAAAATGCTCATTAGGGTCTGCTAACTCATCTAGATGTTAGACCCAAGCTTGTGCAAGTCAGTAAAGACATTTGGAATTCAGTATTGTCGTAACCGTCAAAATAGGTAAGGTTATGTTGCACTAATGAACAGCCCTCAAATTCCAATAATTTAAGTTCATTTCTGATTCAGATAACACATCTGTCACTGTTCACAGGGGGGCTCTGTTATTACAGTTTTTCATTCTACCAAGTTGTTGAGAACAGCCATTATCTTGTAACATTGCTTGTCACTGCACCACTGGGAAGAGAGGACTCTGTAAAGGTCTTGCGTTATTAATTGAATGAGCCACTGAGGAAGTGCTGCAGTCACCTTTGTTCACATGCATCAGATAGCACAAGTCATGCAGTCTACACAGTCACAACTCTACCATGTGCTCAGAAGAAAACAACATATACGGCAAACAGAATGAATGGCTACCGCAATAACACAAAACGCTTTCTTTTGTTCCCTTGGCTAATACCTCTCAAGGATATATTAAAGCATTAAAATCTAGAGTTATACATGTGACTCCTGTGATCACCTAACTTCCCACTCAAGATGGGAATATCCTCTGCATTATCCTGGCAGTAAGTCTGTCCTCTGTCTGGGCTCTTTCAATGATGGAGACCTCACTACCTAACGAGATAGTATATCCTGTACTCACACCCCTATTATTGATATTCAAAAATATTCATGCTCATAATTGTCTGAAATCTGTTCTAACACTACTGGTCCATCTTTTGCCCTCTATAAAAAATAAGAATATATTAATAATAGTAAAAACAGTAGTATGCATGTATAAATATACTCATGCAATCATCAAAAGAACTCTTTGGACTAGGCAGTGTTATTATCATCCCCATTTAAAAAATGACTGTTATTTTTCACTCTCACATAATAACATTTTAAATATATGAAAATTAGTATTGGCTAATCATGCCCACTTTTTCCAGTTGTTTCTCAGGAAATGGTTTCTAGATACTTCATCATCTTGTTTGTACTATTCTGAATAGTACAAACTATGATATCCTTTTAATGTTGAGGTTTTTAGAAATATCCATTGTAGTCTAGATGTAGTTGGAACAATTAGACTCATTTTCAGTTGCTATATTATATGCCTAGTGGCACAGACTAAGTACAAATGAGTTGGTGCTTTTGTCTCTTTGTGTTGGAAGTCAGGACTCAATCATTTATCCTTTTCCAAACCTGATTTGATAACCTCAGCCTAGGATTTGGACAATATAACCAACATTAAATATTCAATCACAGATTAAACTCAAGATGGATGTTACTTAATCCAACTATTTATAATTCTTGCCTGAAAAATTCCATGGACAGAAGAGCCTGGTGGGCTACAGTCCATGAGGTCTCAAAGAGTCAGACACAACTGAGCAATTAACACAACACGGTGAGAAGGTATTTTCTGCTGATTGTCTTCACTTTGAGAGGATGGCATCCTCGTATTCAGAAAGTCAAATACCATCAGATGGGATATTCTCAATTTCAAACATGCATGTGCACACATAGCCTCTCTTACATTTCTCTTACATTAAAATAAAGAAGCTTTTTTTCTCAACTGAATCTAATCTCTCTGCCAGTACTTGTGTCCAATCTGTCTCTTTCCTGAGACTTTGGCATCATTCAATCCCCCTTTCACATTGCTCAAGATTTCCATATCTATAACCAATGTACAAGTTCAAGCCATCATCATCTCTCACTGTCACTGCAGCAACAGCCTCCTAACTAGCATATCCTCATTCACTCTAGTCTTGGCCAATTCTAGTGAATTTCCCCATATAGAACAGAAGTCATATTTTAAGATCGTATATCAAATAATGTGATTTTCCTGCTTAAAACCATCCAATTGTTTCACATGATACTTAAAACCCAAACACTTTATTATGACCTATAAGGCCATAAGAAAGCT
>NW_011481457.1:0-576 GCF_000754665.1 Bison bison bison | reverse complement strand
TTATGACCAACCTGGATAGCATATTCAAAAGCAGAGACATTACTTTGCCAACAAAAGTCTGTCTAGTCAAGGCTATGGTTTTTCCTGTGGTCATGTATGGATGTGAGAGTTGGACTGTGAGGAAGACTGAGCACCGAAGAATTGATGCTTTTGAACTGTGGTGTTGGAGAAGACTCTTGAGAGTCCCTTGGACTGCAAGGAGATCCAACCAGTTCATTCTGAAGGAGATCAGCCCTGGGATTTCTTTGGAAGGAATGATGCTAAAGCTGAAACATCAGTACTTTGGCCACCTCATGTGAAGTGTTGACTCATTGGAAAAGACTCTGATGCTGGGAGGGATTGGGGGCAGGAGGAGAAGGGGACGACAGAGGATGAGATGGCTGAATGGCATCACTGACTTGATGGACGTGAGTCTGGGTGAACTCCGGGAGTTGGTGATAGACAGGGAGGCCTGGCGTGCTGCGATTCGTGGGGTCGCAAAGAGTCGAACACGACTGAGTGACTGAACAGTTCAGTTCAGATGAATAATGTTATTATGAACATTCCTGTATGTTTTTATTTGAACATAGGTTTTCG
>NW_011481456.1:16843-19076 GCF_000754665.1 Bison bison bison | reverse complement strand
AAAAAAATAAACAAAAACAAACCTCTCATTAAAAAAAAAAAAAAAAGAGCTTGCTTTTCTCATGGCTTTTGTAATGTCGTTGTTCAGTCGCTCAGTCATGCCCAACTCTTTATGACCCCATGGACTACAGCATGCCAGGCTTCCCTGTTCTTTACCATCTCCCAGAGTTTGCTCAAATTCATGTCCATTGAGTCAGGGATGCCATCCAGCCATCTCATCCTCTGTCATCTGCTTCTCCTGTCTTCAATCTTCCCCACCATCAGGGTCTTTTCCAATGAGTTGGCTCTTCTCATCAGGTGGCCAAAGTATTGGAGCTTCAGCTTCAACATCAGTCCTTCCAATGAATATTCTGGGTTGATTTCCTTTAGGATTGACTGCTTTGATCTCCTTGTGTTCAAGGAACTCTCAAGAGTCTTCCCTAGCACCATAGTTTGAAAGCATTAATTCTTTCATGCTCAGCCTTCTTTATGGTCCAACTCTCACATCCATACATGACTACTGAAAAAACCATAGCTTTGACTATACGGACTTTTGTTGGCAAAGTGATATCTCTGCCTAGGTTTGTCATAGCTTTTCTTCCAATGAGCAAGCATCTTTTAATTTCATGGCTGCAGTCACCATCTGCATTGATTTTGGAGCCCAAGAAAATTGGAATTCTCCAGGCAAGAATACTGGAGTGAGTAGCTACTCCCTTCTCCAGGTGATCTTCCCAACCCAGGGATGGAACCCAGGTCTCCTGCATTGCATGAAGATTATTTACTGTTTGAGCCACCAGGGAAGCCCCCAAGGACTATTAGACATAGGCACAGACTATAAACATAGAGAGTTTATCACGTTTCCTCCCGTGACACTCAAAAGAGAGTACAGCAGAGCTATTTATACCACAGTGGTTTGGAATTATGTGCGAGAAAGATGTAGGCAATACAAGGCAGGAGCACATCTAGGAAATATACATATTAAGGGAGGACAAAACCACAGTTTTTTCCTCTACTGGATTATTCCTTTCAGGCTAAAAATATGCTGTTGATTCCTCCATTAAAAAAAAAAAAAAATCCTTCACTCCTTCCCCCTCCAGCAAGACCTTCTTTCTCTGCTGACCTCCGAGTGTACTGGCTCCTCCAGAAAGCCACCCATCATCCTCTTCTCCTGCACCCATCTAACCAGGCATCTGTCACTGACTACCTAATGGTGCCTGCCTTTGTGAAGACACCGATTCCTCCTGCTCCTGCAAGCACCACAGCATGCCACATGGCTCTGGTTTACCCGCTTCTTCTGGAGCCTCTTCCACATGGTCCACCAGGCTCCATGATCTGGCCCAGTACCCCTCTGTGCAGTCATCTTCCACCTCTTTCCTCCTGCTCACTCTGTTCAGGATGCTCACTGTATCTGCCTCCCTCAGGCTTTGCACTTGCCACTCTCCCTGGCTGGAATGTTCTATCTCCATAGCCCCTGCTTTATTCCTTCACTTCAAGTCCCTGCTTACCCATCACTTCTCACAGAACACTGTCTGACAGGCCCACATACACTGCTGTAACTCCTTCAACTCTCTCTTCCCTTTGCCCTGAGCCCCCAAAGGATAGGGCAGGCTTCTTTCCTCACCGAGCACTAACACAGGACACCTTCATTCCCCTCTGAGCCTTAGTTTTCATGTTGTCAAGTGTAACCTCTGCACAACACGATGGCTCATGCTGGGAGAGTGCCACCTGCCCTTTGAGTAAATGCAGAGTGGCCAGGGCTTGGTGGGGGAGGAGGGGAGAAAGCTGGTGGATTATCCAGAGAATGTCAACATTGCTGAGTAAGATAAAATGGCAGATGAAACTGATTAAAGTTTTCAAACTTAGAAAGATACTCAAAGTATCGGGGATCCTGGATGTTTTATTACTGATTTTAATAAACAAACAAACAAAAAAAACACCCAGAAGCAAAATAAATCAAAATAGAATGAAATAAAATAAAATGCTCATGGGCTTCACATAAGACAACATTCAGAAAGAGCAAGCATGAGTTGGTGCAGTCACCATGGAGAACAGTATGGAGATTCCTCAGAAAAACAGAGGTACCAGAAGATCCAGCAATCCCACTCCTGGGCACAGATTCAGAGAAAACTGTAATTCAAAAATACATGCACCCCAATGTGCACCCCAACAGCAGCACTACTTACAATAGTCAAGACATGGAAACAACCTAAATGCCCACAGACAGATGAATGGGGAAAGAAGATGTGGTACATATA
>NW_011481456.1:3681-16716 GCF_000754665.1 Bison bison bison | reverse complement strand
GGGGTCGCTGAGAGCCAGACATGACTGAGTGACTTCACTTTCACTTTTCACTTTCGTGCATTGGAGAAGGAAATGGCAACCCACTTCAGTGTTCTTGCCTGGAGAATCCCAGGGATGGGGGAGCCTGGTAGGCTGCCATCCATGGGGTCACACAGAGTCAGACACGACTGAAGTGACTTAGCAGCAGCAGCAGCAGGTCCATCTAGGAACAGGGATGGGTGAATCCAGGGATGGGTGAATCCCTACTAAGTGAAGTAAGTCAGATGGAGAAAGACAAATATCATATGACATCACTTATATGTGGAATCTAAAATAAGACTCAAATGAACTTATATATGAAACAGAAATAGATTTACATAGAGAACAGACTTGTGGTTGCCAAGAAGGAGGGGACTGGAGGAGGGATGGAGTGGGAGGTTGGGACTAGCAGATGCAAACTATTATATATAGAATGGAAAAACAAGGTCCTACCATGTAGCACAGAGAACTGTATAGCACCGAGAATATATATCTCAGGATATATATTCAATATCTTGAGATAAATCATAATGGATATATGTATGACTGAATTACTGTACAGCAGAAATTAGTACGTTATAAATCAGCTGTACTTCAATTAAAAATTTAAAAATTAAAAAAGAGGAAGCAGAAAAAAAAACATCCAAATTTGAGTTTGATATGGAATTATAATATGCAGATAAGAAATATTAAGCAGGTATAATAACTTTGATGATGGTGATGACAACCATGATGCTAATGATCTAAAGGTCCTTTTAAGGAGGAAAAAATTATAAACAAGAGCTTTCCACAGAAACTAAGGGGAGCCTAGACTGGAGGGCACTTATTTGCCACGATGGCTGTTCATCTGGACAGCTGAATAGACTAGCAATGCCCTTGTCCAAGGCCGTGCTGTGCTCCCACGGCCAGTCCCACAGCACCAGGACGGCCAGTCCTCACTGAGGGCCCCCTGATAGAAAGCACCATTAAAAGGTCTGTCCTCGCCTCAGGAAATGTCTGCTTTCTTCTCAAGGGCTCAGGCTTCCTCTCCTGACCTAGCAGTTGCCCGTGGTTCACGTTTCTAAGCCTGTTTAAGATAAGTAGAAGCAAAGATCTTGAGCAGCGCCTGGTCAGTGGCCCATGGGGAGGGGTCCTAAGTGAAGATTCAGAGGCCAGGCAAGGGCCCAGTGGGCGGGAGATGGGGACATTCTGGTGAGAGGGTGGAGGCCCAACGAAACAGAAGCGAGAGATGGGGCTTTACCCCAGGGCCAAGGCGAACACATTTCTTCCCCCTTTTATCTATTGTAACCATTATCATAGCCACTCTTTGTTCCTAAGGATTTTTTTTTTATTTGAATAGAGGTAATTTATTTTTTTTCAATTAAAAATAATTTTTTCTTTTATTATTATTTTTTTACAGTCATGTCACAATTTTTTTTTTTTACTTTACAATATTGTATTGGTTTTGCCATACATCAACATGAATCTGCCACGAGTGTACACGTGTTCCCCATTCTGAACCCCCCTCCCACCTCCCTCCCCATACCATCCCTCTGGGATTCCTTCTCCATTAGACCTACAGATTGAGAAAACTTAGACAATCTGACTCCTCTCATGGAGATTATGTCTGAAAAAAGTTTATTTGGAATAGATGGCTCATTTCAGATCACATACACACATATTACGTATTTTGTGAATGTGTGTGTTTTAAGATTTCCTGAATCTAAAGTTTATACAGAGAAATACTGCTCATTTCATCCCTACAGAGTCATTATTTAAATAGGTGGAGATCTTTTAAATTTTGGAATAAACTCTGCTACTTGTTTTCCTACAAATTTGTGCCAGCAGATGTGTCTCTCAAATTTTGATTTAGCTCATTTAGTCATATTAGTAGTTGAAAGACTTGGTTTCCTTGAGTATATCTCCTGAGCACAGGGGAAATGGTCAGGAGTGGACCAGGCAGGAAGGAAAGTAACCAACATACGATTTCAAAACTGTGACCAGCCTGAACAGATTGCTGAGGACAGGTGGGATGTTCAATTGTGGCCCACGATTAGGCCTAGTGGCTAATGTGAGAAATTCTATTTACTTGCTTTTTAAAAAAAAATAGCTTTATTAAGATATCATTAACATATTATTAAATGTCCACTTAAAGTGGACAGCTCACGGGACTGAACAGGGAATTCCCTGGTAGTCTAAGGGTTAGGACTCAGCGGTGTCACTACTGAGGGATTGTCAAGGATGAGGGGACTAAGACCCCACAAGCCACATGATGTGGCCAAAAAACAAACAAATAACAAAACAAACCAAACAACAGAAAAACCCATACCCCACACCCCACAAGGCTGTGCAGCTGTCTATTCTTAGAACATTCCACCCACCAAAGGAATCTTGTCAGAGGTTAATTCCCATTCCTGTCTGCCCCCAGCCCTCAACAAGGGCTAATCTACTTCCAGATCCTATATAAATACTTGCCAATTTTGGGTGTTTCATATAAATCAAATCGCACCATATAGTCTTCTGTGACCATCTTCTTTCGCTTAGCACAGCATTTTGAAGGCTTACCCATGTTACAGCACATATCAGTGCTTCATGCCTTTGCATTGCTGAGTGCTACTCCATTGTAAGGATGTGCTGTGTTTTGTCTATCCACTCATCTGTGGATGGACATTTGAGTTTGTTTCCGGCGTTCAGATGTCACGAGTAACACTGCTGTGTGTCCTTGTCCTCGGTATCCCAGGAGGGAGCTGTGGACCTCATGGCAACTCTAGGCTGACCTTTTAAAAAATATTTTGGCCATGTCCTTCCAGGATGTGAGAGTCACAGACATTCAAAATTGAGTTTGATGTCTTATAACAGTTGCTTCTTAAGTGTTAATCAGACTTCAGCAGGCAAAACCAGTGAGTTAACTGCTCTTTGTCGAATAAAATGACCCAGCACGGCTGGGTCTAATGCTGCCATCAGCTTCAAATCTGTTGTAGAGACTAACACCTGCGTCTTGGAGACGATCCTGCCCACCCCCTTCTCTCACAACTAGCTTCTGAGTACCCATTACTGACCCCGTGATCCCAAACTTTTAAAAATTTATTTTTAATTGGAGGATAATTGCTTTACAATGTTGTGTTGGTTTCTGCCATAAACAATGTCAATCAGCTATAAGCATACACATGTCCCCTCCCTCTTGAACTTCTCTCCCACCCCCTACTCCATCCCACCTCTCTAGGTTGTCACAGAGCACTGGACTGAGCTCCCTGTGTTATATAGCAACTTCCCACTAGCTAGCTATTTTACATATGATTTACATACATATGTTTCAATGCTACTCTCTCAACGCTTTCCATTTCTCTCAGCTCCCCACTGCTCTGCCATGTCTGACTGTGCAGTGCCAAGCAGACAGGAAGAAGGGTGTTTGGCCAGTGGGCTCCTCTGCTTGGAGGGCTCAGAGCCAATCAGGAAGATGTCACAAGGGGTGACTGGCAGGGCCCCTGAATTCTTAACATTTTTCACTATCTAAAAAATCCAGGCTCCAGTGAAGTCCACACAAACCTAAGAATTTAGTTTTAGACAAATCTGGCCCTCCTCTTCCCACAGGTTATAACCATCACATTGAGAGGCTCCTAAAGAAATTGAAAATGACTCCCCAAATAATATCTTGCTGGTAAAGGAATAGCTTACTTTAGGAATTATTTTCAGTTCACTGTTGTTTAGTCACTAAGTCGTGTCCAATTCTTTTGCGATCCCATGGACTGTAGACTGCCAGGGTCCTCTATCCGTGGAATTTCCCAGACACTGATACTGGATTGGGTTGCCATGTCCTCCTCCAGGGTATCTTCCCAACCCAGGGATTGAAACTGTGTCTCCTGCCTTGACAGGGCGGCTCTTTACCACTGAGCTGCCAAGGAGGCCCATTTTCAGCTCTTATAAACTCCATAATGTTATTTCTAATGAGTAATTTTTAAATATCTTTACTCTATGTACCATATTTTGATCCAAATATGTTTTACTACAAACTTTGCTAATACATCAAAAAAACTTTTAAGCAAATGCTGAAGAGAAATTAATAATTGCTCAGATACCTTCATAAGTCTCTACAAACTCACCAGAAATGTTTAAATCCTTTTTCAAAGCAAAAAATGTTTGTGAACAAGCTCGAACCAAAACCTTGCAGGGTGAGATTTTTTCATTTTTGAACATGAGGCTTTGAGAAAGGATTTTCCCAAAATTTAAAAACATCTCTTGAAACATGATAAGATAAAGAAGCAAGTGCAGTGACTTTTTCCCATCTAACCTTTGCCTTAGAGTTTTACATCATTTTTGGAGAATTAAGTTTTAGAAAATAAATTTTCTGATATCCACAGTCTCAGATTTTTTCTTAGCCATGGCTTTTTGTAAATCATTTTAGAAGAAAGAAAGGGGGAAGTTTGCTTTCCTGATCTCTAAAATCTGGTTAACATAAGCTTGTCACGATGCAGCTGAGACAGACTTTTCTGACCTCCAAAGTTACTCCAGTCAGGAACTCAAGATAACGTGTGTGCAGAGGGTCCACTTCCTGTCACCTCTTGCTGCCTCTCCTGGTCCAGAGCATCACACCTTTCACCTGGGCCACCTTAGTTACTCCCAACTCGTTTCTCAAAACCATGGTCCCCCATCTCCTACACACTTGGCCCAACCGTCTCTTCTGTGCAAGAATCGCATCAGGTCATTCCCTTTCAAAAGCCCTGCGAGAACTTCTACTGTACCCACGATAGAAGTCAGTCTGTTTGCATGACTGCAAGGGCCTGAATGCTCAGGCCCCTGCCTGTTCCCTCAGATTCATCTCATGACCTGGAGAGCAGTCAGTCTTTTCTGTCAGGCTCCATGACCTTCCCACACCTCTGCCAGCCAGGCTCACCATCCTGGCCCTCACCAGCCTCAAGTTCTTTAGGTATTAGCATAAGTGTTGCCTCTTCAGAAAGGCCTCCTCTGACCACATTTTCTAAATGAAACTCTTCTGCTTTTCATTCTGCAAAATTGGTTCACTCTTTACTTTCCTCATAGTGATAATTTCAACCTATAATTTAAAAATGTGTGTGTTCACTTTTTTATTGTCTGCCTCTCTCACTAGAGGGTAAGATATACCTGGGCAGGAAATTTGCCAAGCACACAGTAGGATGTAAATATTTGCTGAATTAATAAATTCATGAATTTAATTGCCTATTATATCTTAATGCATATGAATTACTCCTTTAATGCGTGTACGTCATATTCCTTACACATTCCCAGGCTCCACTGGCCACTGTTCTGTCTTGTCATTTTCCAGCCAAGGCATCTGCTACAGGGATCAGAACTAGGAGGAAGGTTTCATTATGGGTCGTTTCTCTAGGAACTGACACCTGAATTAAAGGGGTAAGTGGTTGACCAACTTCACATACTGCTCCATATGACAGTGCTGAGTGGAGGTCCAAGAGGCAGCTCCACTTAGGTGTCCAACGAACACATGATTACAGAACAGTAAGTCTGTCTCTTTAGCTCAAGTTTATTTTTCATTGCTTTGAAAATGCTTGCTTCCTTCTACTCTGATGACATCCCATTTCAATCTGAACACACAGCTCATACGCATACAAATGATGGAAAAAGGACTGTCAGCACTGCACGAGGCACCTTCAGTTTAATGTGCGATACCCTAAGGCGGGGAACACAGACATTTTCCTCCAACCACAGACCCGTGGGGCTGAGACCAGATCCGACTGCCCCTCGCCTGCGCAGAGGGAGGAGTAGCTGCCCTTTCTCCTGGTTCCTCAGAGTAAATTAAACAAGCAAATTAAGTTAGACAGCACTTTAAGCACAACCCTTACTAATGCCATCACTGATTAATTAAAATGTCTCAAGCTGACTACAAATGAAATGGTGACAGGCCTCCCTGCATGATGGGGCTTGAGACCTGGCTCCTGGAGATTGGTCTCCTCGTCTAGGACACTCTCACCCCCAGGACCACCTGGTACGCTCCTAATCAGATCTGCGTCAACAGAATTCTGGAGGAACTGATCCCCCTTGTTGCTTCCCCTGCCCGTCACACTGTACCAGGGCTAGGCTGTCAGCTCCGGAGAGACAGGGTCGCCATCAAATGACTGAGGGTCGCCATCAAATGACCGAGGGTCTCCTAGGCCTGGAAACTCAACATGGAAGGAGACGATGACCACACGTCACACAACTGGACTCTGCCTAAAAACCAAGTCCAGCTATAACAGAGCATTTGCCGGCAATGAAGCTGTCTTGGGCACAGCTGTCTCCCCCAGGACCATGGTGGTCATCCATCATGGTGGTTTTCCATCACTGTGGAAAGGCATGTGTTGACAGAGGGGATATATTATATACACACACACACACACACGCGTATAGCTGATTCACTTTGCTGTGTAGCAGAAACTAACACAACACTGCACAGTAACTACACTCCAATACACATTTTTTTAAATACAAAAAAAAAAAAGGAAGGAAAAGCACCAGTGCCTCCAGCACCCTGTCTAAGTCACCTAGCTCCTATCCCCCGAGCCCCCTTAGCCTCCCGAGTGGTCGGTGCTGCTGACAGCCCCCTGGGGATGAGATGGGTCCCCTGGGTCCTCACATACGGACAATGTGCTTGGGCAGCATTCATGTCAATTTGTCCCCATCTTCTGGATAGAGTCAAGCTGATATTTAAAAAAATTATTTTTCATATTTTGTGTTGCTCAATAATAATGAGTCCAGATTTCTTTGGAGATGGACCTCTAATTAATAAGTGTACAAGCCTAGTTCCGCATACATGAAAAAAAATTTTTTCTGACTCAAGACAAAACCAACTCGTCAGCTGTCTAAAGCATCAAGAGGAGTAGAGCATGATTTAAAACCAAGAAAGGACAGGTCACTTCAGCATCTTCAAACAAAAGTTCATCCTTGGACTCAGAATCAAGACATTTTACCAACCAAGAAGGCAACTGCATCACTTTAATGCCTTGCATTTACAGATATGTTCTTAACATGCCTTGTCAGAATGTCACATGACCTTGTGGGTCATCATAATCAGGAGGTCATTTATATTAAATAATGCACACCAGCCACTGAATATTAAGCATGGAGACACTGCCCTACATACTCTAATAACCTTGTTTAGTTATTGTCTCTCTGCAGGACAGCTATTACTGTCTTCACTTTGCTAACTCTGAAGCCATGCCTGTCTAGAGCTCAAGCCAGCAAGCGTGTGTGCATGCTAAGTCGCTTTAGTCATGTCCGACTCTTTAAGACCCCTTGGACTGTAGCCCACCAGGCTCCTGTCCAAGGGATTCTCCAGGCAAGAATACTGGAGTGGGTTCCCATGCCCTTTTCCATGGGACCTAGCCAACCCAGGGATCAAACCTAAGTCTCTTACATCTCCTGCCTTGGAGGTAGATTCTTTACCACTAGCACTTACCTGGGAAGCCAATAAAAACTCTGGTCTGGAAAAGCTTGTGTTTCCCACACCCCATTGATTAGAAAGACAGCAGACCTTTTCCCCATAGACTAGAAACTCACCATTTCAAGAAATATATCTATTAAATCATATAAGTCATCAGAAAAAGCCAAAAATACATTACTACCACTCCATATTCAAACAACAATTAGTAATGATTTTTATAGAGTATTTACAACCTTAAACTATTATTCAATGTAAACATTACAAATTAGAGCAAGGAAAACTTGATCAGAAAGGAAAATTTCAACCATGACATTACAACATCTTTAGAGTTCAAGACATGCTAAGACATTCTGGTAATCACACAGGTTATTTTTAAAGGCTTAATAAATTCGGGCTGGTAGAGCATCATTTACTTGCCCCTCCCCAACTCCAGTGACACTGCCAAGAAGGGGGTTGTCACTCATGGCAATCCTCCGCTCTGGCTGCAGGACTGCTGAACCAATCACAGTCCCTGCAGAACCAACCTCTGGCCACTGGCTGATCCAAAGATGAACACGACTCCTCTGGAATTCCTCTCTGGGATTTCTCTAGAAGCTTGAGAATATCCCCTCCTCCTGGGTTGGGAGAATGTGAGCCAGGGCCAGACTGATGGCCAGGGGTGCACTCTTAAAGAAACAGCCTGGCCTGGAAATTGTGCTAAAGCACAGAGCGATTGGAGGGAGGGAGTTGAAAGGCAAGAGAAGGTGAGAGTGCAGATGAGAGAGAAAGAGAGGAGAAGAGGGAGCACAGGAGGAGGAGAGGACACTGAAAAGACAGGTGGAGGGTGGCAGGTACAGACACACGTGACCAACGCCCCCACCCAACCCCAGGCTGCGGCTGGCATTTCTGCAGTGAGGCACCCACAGACACCTTCCACCCTGTCCTGCAGAGGGCTAAGGCGCTCTCTCACCTGCCATGGCTCCTCCTCAGTCCTCTGTTCAGAGCAAACGAGCCGTGTGCACGGGACAGCTCCTGTCACCTGCCTGTTAACATCACTACGAGATGAAATGAAGTCACCTCCAGCGAGCCAAAAAGCCCACTGGATTTTTTTAAGCACAGGAGAAGTATTAAAAGAGGATCGGGTTGATTGTATGAGATATTCAGCGAGCATGTCCAATGCCTAAAATCTCCTAAATGGTGGACTGTTGTCAACAGAGTTTCCTGGAAACCCAGCTCCATCTCAGGGACAAGGCCTTCGCCATTCCTGAAGGTGAATGACTTGCTCCAGGCCAACATCATCTCCATGGGAGCCGCTCAGCACTTCTGGACAGGCCACGTGGTGAAGAGAGCTTGGATGAGAGACCCCCTGCGATCTCATGCCAGGACCTTAGCTGAGAATCCCTTGCTCACTTATGTGCCCTCAGGCCCTCTCCACTCCTGCTGTCTGTGCCTACCTCTCGCCACTTCCACTCTGTCAGTATTGAGGTAGAAGATAGCCGGCCTCTGGGCCAGACACCTGGTATTTGTCAAGTGGAGTAAAATTCAAGCTTTGTTCTCACCCAGACACTCCAAGGACAAAGCTAGTGGTAAAAGCTGAGTTCTGCTAAAGCAAAGAGAAAAGGTGCCCACTCCTGAGGTCAAGGAAGACTTCCCTGTCTGCACATGTTCAGGAAGTCTTCTTTGGGGTTGAAAAGGGAAGGGACCCCACCCCATAATAAGTGTGGACACGCACCCATAGGCCTCTATGGAGGGATACATCTTAGAAGAAACTTGCACACACATCTTTGGGAAGGTGTGTGGACCAGTCAGGTGTGAAGAAAGATACAAGGTAATTGGCCAAAGGTAAACAAAGGCCTAGAAGGGCTGTCCTATATAAGTGATTTAAACACGTCCAGACTGTGTTCCTCCTCACTCACTCCGCACTCCTCTGCAGGTGTGTATCTCTGCCCTCCTTCTGAGCTGGATGAACAAACTGGTTTCCTGTGTGCTCTCCCATACGTTGTGCTATGTATCTAATCATAAACGTTGGACCTGTTTTTACAGTTTTTGCCTCCTTGAAACAGTCTTGCTTACAAACAGGGGCAAGAGCCCGGGCCACTTTTGCTTCTCGCCTCTAGTCCCTGGTGGTCTAGCGGCTAGGACTCTTGGTTTTCATCCAGGTTCCCCAGGTTTAATTCCGGGCAGGGAACTAGGATCTCTCCCTCTGAGATCAGTATCATCCCAGCTCCTGTGCAAAGTGAAACACTGATCTTTCTATATTCTTTCCCAGTGTGACTGAGCCCCAGGCCCTTCCCAGGCTTAGGTCAGAGCTGAAAGGAGGCATGCGTGGGAGCAGTGAGCACCAGGGAGGGAGGCTGTCTGCGACATGCCAAAGTCATTCCTCACCATTTTCCAAACTGAGCAAGCCTTGCTCGGTGAAAAGCTGGAAACATCCACGTCTGAACGGTGGTCCAGATAGGCCCATGTTCACTCAGTTCTCTCTCCTGCCTCACCAACCTGGACTCCTGGCAAATGTCCTTTACAGTAACCTGGGTGATGCATCTTGAGGTAGAACAAGTTCACTGTCTCCAAATAGATGTTTACAGTATTTCCCTTCCATTCAGACCGCTCTCTTTTCCATCCACTCGTCACCGAGGCAGACTTCCTGCTCTGATGGAGTCGTGGGCTCTAGGTACATAATTCTATTAGTGAGAACGGTCCACTTGCTCAGCAAGTGTCAGCAATTAATCTCACCTGATTTTAAGACCGATTGAAATCTACTTACAAGTGAAAACTAGGTGAGCCAGCATGGTTTTGTATATAAGCAAAATGAAGATGATAAGAAAAAAAATTGTGGAACTTTGTACTATGATCAATAAAGTTCCTTAAGAGGTACATTTTCTAAAGCAAAGTCCTTGTTAGGGTCAGGATGTGGGAAGTGCACTAATAGGCTCAGGATTAGGGTTTGGTTTCCCTTTCATTCTCCCTTCAGACCCCACAATTTGGGGACACGCTTCCCAACTTGGTAACAATGCACTTGTGTAAGCTTCATAATCAAGGGACAGGACTCTATTCCATGTACTTAAGAAGGGAAATTTCCCTTCATTTCTGAAGATATACTTAAGGAAATGTGATACAATATGATAAGAGTCTTGAAAATATCTCTTACAAATATTGATCATCTTTTTCTTGGTGACACCTGGGAGAAATTTTGATATGAATGGTGAAATGTGCGACAATATCCCATGAATTGAGCAAAAGTTAAACCAAACTGATTGATCTTACCTTATCAAGGTTTTTTGGAAATGAGTGGGCCTGTCATCTCAGCAGGGCTCTTTCACTCCTCTTCTTGTCTGCCTGCTTCTGTGTGGCTTCCTGGTCTACCAGACAGTGGTCCTGGCAAACCATCACTCCAGCTGCCCTTTGCAGCATCACAGCCACTGTGCTGACTCTTCTTACTTGAACTCCAAGTACTGCCCAACCTCAGCACCCTCTTAGACTGGAAACCCCAGGGTGAGGACCTAGTTTTTCATTCAGGCTGTGAAAGTTGGCAACCCCTAACAGGTCACACCTGAGAAAACACCAGCTTTAAAATGCCACTGTGTAAATGAAAAACACCTACCTTTCTCATAGAATGAGTTTGTTCTCGTTCTTCCAAAAGTCTTTAAAGTCAGAGCTGAATTCATGCCAGATACCGAAGAAAACGTTTGGGGACACTTCCTTCTCTCCAATTTTTGGTCTCATGGAGAAATAGGCTGTAGTCTCCAAAAAGCTGTAAAAGCACACACACACACACACACACACAAGTGTAAAAGCTATAATTACTTTCCAATATGGGGTATTCTTTCTCCGTCCAAAGGCTGATTTCATTCAGGCAGTTACTATTACCAAGAGGACTCAAATCCTCAGGCACCAACAGGAGTTCTCTTAAGGTTTCGTGTTTGAGTTTTTGAACACAGATGTTAGCAGCAGATAAGAGTCCTCCATATACTGCTAACTATCCCTGGTCCATCCATTTTCAAAATTAATCACTATGCATCTGACCTATGTCAGAAATGGACCTGTAATCAAGTTGGGACATACAGGAAGTTTATGTATACCTTTTTCTAGACTCTAAACAAATGAAACATCAGCCCTCTGCCCCTAAACTAACTACGCATACTGTATATGTTAGTCTAATACGTGTACATGTTATACAATACGTGTATTGTTCTGCTTCTATACTATCTGACTTCCTATATTGCTGATGGGGAAAAATCAAGAGCCCTGGGAGATACTGACAGAGGCTCCCCTGAAGATCACGGTAACACAGCTGAGTGGGTGTGAGCAGGGCGGCCAGCATCCTGACAGTGGCAGCAGTGCCCATCTCCAGGGCCATCAAGGCCGCCTCATATTACACGTACGCGATGCTCAGAAGAGTTTCAAAGGGTTGACAGCGCACAACTAGTAAATGGTAGATTTATGCTGCATCTTGACGTGGACCTCCCCGACTCCAGGAGTGTGCACTGTGTAAGCCATCCAGTCTATGGTATTTTGTGATAACACTCAGAACTAAGGCAAATGATCTAGATTTTTAAATACATACATTTCAGGGGGCAAAGTCTATTATAAACACTTAAAAGACACTGTCTAAGTATAATGGCTTGAATTTCTTTATATCTTGCTCCAAACTGTAAGAAAATAAAATCATTTATTACATATATGAACTAATTGGAGTTTTGAAAAGAAACTGGGTATTTGATGAGATTAGAGGTTATTACTATTGTTGGGGATGAAACTGCTGGTGGTTATTTTTTAAAGGGGATCTTTCACAGACACATAGTAAAATCTACATGGATGACATTGTACCTGTTGAGGACTTGCTTCAAAACCAGTGTGGGAGGGGGCGAGCGGGCAGGGGTATAGATGAAGCGACTCAGGAGCTGCTGAACCTGGGTGTGAGTGCGTGACGGTCACTGTACATTCTGTTTACTGCCTCTGAATCACAGTTACGCTCTTCACCTGCATGGTGTTTAATTTACCTACCCCTGCTTCCTGTAGCAAAGTATCAAATCATTGTCTTCTATTTCTGGCATCCCAGATGTCTTATTATTGGATTTTCCTCCAGATTCTAAGAGCATATGCAGATTTCTGCATCTATAAATAATATTCTTTCAGCCATGCAGACTCATTGTAAGACACCATTATTTATATACAAATGTTATTTGTATTCAATGGTCCCATGTCCTCACTCATTTTAAAATCTGGCTTCATAGACCAACATTCCACTACTTTTCTCTCAAGAGTCTCTGATCTAAACATATAATTTTTAGCAATTTTCCCTCTCATGACCTAATGTAATGGAACCATTACTGTCTTGTTTACGTGAACTTGAAAGTGAGAAATTATTAACAGCTTTCTTTTGCTCCTTTAGGTTAAAGTGGTAAAAACTGAATTAAATATATTCCATTTTCCCCTTACAAAAGTCTCAGGAGTTTACAGGAGACAGTTGACATAATGGTCACCTATTTCATGGCCTAACTTTGTATTAATTTTAGATTAAAAAAAAAAGTTGAAAAGATAATATAGAGAATTCCAATATAGCCTCCATTCAGCTTCTCCTAATATTAATATCTCACACAACCACTAAGAGATAACACTGAAAATGAAAGGATTCTCTTGTTAGGAGC
>NW_011481456.1:2445-2595 GCF_000754665.1 Bison bison bison | reverse complement strand
CAGATTAAAAGATGCTTGCTCCTTGGAAGGAAAGCTTTGACAAACCTATTGTGATAATCGCTCGGTGGTGTCCAACTCTTGGCGACTCCATGGACTGTAGCCCACCAGGCTTCTCTGTCCATGGAATTCTCCAGGCAAGAATACTGGAGT
>NW_011481456.1:0-397 GCF_000754665.1 Bison bison bison | reverse complement strand
ATTATTTTTTTAATTAATTTTATTTTATTTTTAAACTTTACAATATTGTATTAGTTTTGCCAAATATCAAAATGAATCCACCACAGGTATACATGTGTTCCCCATTCTGAACCCTCCTCCCTCCTGCCTCCCCATACCCTCCCTCTGGGTCGTCCCAGTGCACCAGCCCCAAGCATCCAGTATCGTGCATCGAACCTGGACTGGAGACTCGTTTCATACATGATATTATACATGTTTCAATGCTATTCTCCCAAATCTCCCCACCCTCTCCCTCTCCCACAGAGTCCATAAGACTGTTCTATACATCAGTGTCTCTTTTGCTGTCTCGTACACAGGGTTATTGTTAGCATCTTTCTAAATTCCATATATATGCGTTAGTATACTGTATTGGTGTTTT
>NW_011481455.1:4872-5703 GCF_000754665.1 Bison bison bison | reverse complement strand
AGCAAATCAAAACCACAATGAGGTACCATCTCACACAGGTCAGAATGGCCATCATCAAAAAGTCTACAAACAATAAATGCTGGAGATGGTGTGGAGAAAAGGGAACCTTCTTCCACCGTTGGTGGGAATGTAAAGTGGTACAGCCACTGTGGAGAGGAGAACAGAGTGGAGATTCCTTAAAAAACTGGAAACAGAACTGCCACACGACCCAGCAATCCCATGCTGGGCATACCACCCTGAGGAAACCAGAAGTGAAACAGACACATGTACCCCAATGTTCACAGCAGCACTATTTACAATAGCTAGGACAGGGAAGGAACCTAGATGTCCAACGGCAGATGAATGGATAAAGAAATTGTGGTACATCCACAGAATGGAACATTACTCAGCTATAAAAAGGAACACATTTGAATCAGTGCTAATGTGGTGGATGAACCTGGCGCCTGTTATACAGACAGAAGTAAGCCAGAAGGAGAAAGACAAATACTTATATTAATGCCTATATAAGGAATTTACAAAGCAGGTAGCAACGATTCTACATGCAGGGAAGCAAAGGAGACAGAGACGTACAGAACACACTTTTCAACTCGGCAAAAGAAGGTGAGAGTGGGATGACTTGAGAGAATAGCAGTGAAACATATACAGATGACCAGTGCAAGTTCAATGCATGAAGCAGGGCACCCAAAGCCGGTGCTCTGGGATAACCCAGAGGGATAGGGTGGGGAGGGAGGTGGGATGGGGGTTCAGGAGGGGAGGACACATGTATACCTGTGGCCGATTCGTGTTGATATATGGCAAAACCCATCACAATATCGTATAGTAATTATTCTC
>NW_011481455.1:0-1064 GCF_000754665.1 Bison bison bison | reverse complement strand
GAGAGCTAAGCACGGTCCAGAGGGGAGATCTTCTTCTTGTGTCTCTTCACTTCTGTTTCCACTTGTACTAGTAGCCCCCTGTCCCTGCCCCCACACTTTCACCTCCCGAACCCCTACTCTGCTCTGTCTTCCCTGTGCCCCTGTCCTAAGACCTGTCCGTCCCAAAACACAGCTGAACATCTCCTCACGATTTACCCCAGAAAATACCCATACCATCACCCTTGGATTAAACAATCATGAATATTAGCAGAAACACAATAAACGGGCAATGCTAAAACTACACAAGAAATAAGGCATTACTGATGAAAGTCTGACTCCTAATATTTTCATATCTTCATCAGAGTCAGATTTTCAGAATTTGATATACGAGAATTAGACTTGATAAAACAATGGCAGAAAAGGCAATGCAACGTGGTTCCTTAAATAAGACCTAACAAAATGGGGCACACGGTGTGTTCAAGGGATGAGAAATTCAATATAATTAGGATGTGAGTAGTCTGCATACAGATCCATCAGTTTCATACAATTCCAGTCAAAAATTCCAGCAGGACTTTCTTGTACATATAGACTAATTGATGATAAAATTTCTGTGGTAAGGCAAAAGAACTAGAATAGCCAAATGATTCTGAAAAACCAATGTTGGAGGATTAACACTAACCTGAAATTTACTTTGCACCTTCAACCAAAAGTTGTAAGCAACTAAGTGTCTATGAAGGGATGAACGGATATAGAAAATGTGGTGACACTGGACAGAACGGCCACCATCAAAAAGTCTACAAACAACAAATGCTGGATAGATGTGGAGGAAGGGGAACGCTCTCATTCAGTTGATGGGAATGCAGACTGCTATAGCCACTGCGGAGAACAGTGTGGGATTCCTTTAAAATCTGGGACTAGAACTGCCATGTGACCCAGCAATCCCACTGCTGGGCAGACACCCCGAGGAAACCAGAAGTGAAACAGACACATGTACCCCAACGTTCACTGCAGCACTGTTTACAATAGCTAGGACATGGAAGCAACCTGGATGTCCATTGGCAGACGAACGGATAAGGAAGTTGTGG
>NW_011481454.1:8883-9855 GCF_000754665.1 Bison bison bison | reverse complement strand
CTTTTTGCCAAGGGCTCTACTGCGGTGTTACTATAGTGACCACCACAGTGAGACATGGGGCAGCAAAAACCTGCCAACCGTATGGCCACCCAGCCCCACACGGCCTGAGCTTCAGAGACCAGACCTTTGGCCATCTGGGCCACTCTGGGCCGATGCGGCCCGCGGGCCCATGTCCAGACTCTGAGACAACTGCACTGACCCTGCAGCCACATGTCCTAGCCCAGCAAGCTGGCCCTGACCGCTAGCGCTCAGTACACCCCCAAACGGGGTCAGGAAGGACAGAGCCCATGCTGGGCAAACCGTCAGGTCAAGTTTCCCAGGGGCAGGACCCGAGACACCTCCAACCCTGCTGGGAGCTCAGGGAAGCTGACAGCAGTGGTCGCTGGAGCTCGCCCTGTACTCAACTGCATAGGAGCTCGCCAGGGAGCAGGCTGGGAGGGGTTCATGCGGAGGGAGCAGCTCCCAGCATGCTGCCAGACCCGAGGTAGGGGAGTCTGGATCCAGGCCCGGCCTGAAGGGGCTCAAGGGGCCTCTCACATGTAGCAGGGGTGTGCATGTTCCTGGTGCAGTGTCCAGAGATCATGGCTGGGGCGGGCACTGCACCAGAAGTCAAGCCAGTGACCAGCCTCTGCAGGAAGCGCCCATGGGAGCCGTTACACCTAAGTCTCCCTCCCAGCCCTGCGGCGTGGCCACCCACCGCCCCACAGGTCAGCCTGGGGAGCTCAAGATGGACTGGCATCCCTACCTGCCAGGTTCCTGTGCAGGACGCTGTCCATGGCCACAATGCTCTGGCCTCTGGTCAGCTTCTGAGTTTCCCCGACCCACCACCACCGACCTGAAGGGGCTCAGAGTGCAGGCCCAGCAGTTCATAAGACCTGGGCTCAGAGAGCCACTCGGTCCAGGGTGCACTCAGCCCTGCACCTGGAGGTGGGTCCTCCATGGCTGCAGGGTTGACTGGGCAAGGAGGCATCA
>NW_011481454.1:4113-5184 GCF_000754665.1 Bison bison bison | reverse complement strand
GGAAGAGCTGACGACTCCTGGAAAAGACCCTGATGCTGGGAAAGACTGAAGGCGGGAGAAGAAGGGACAACAGAGGGTGAGATGGTTGGATGGCATCACTGACTCAGTGGACATGAGTTTGAGCAAGCTCCAGGAGATGGTGATGGACAGGGAGGCCTGGCGTGCTGCAGTCCATGGGGTCACAGAGTCAGACACGACTGAGTGACTGAAGAGACTGAGCATGACTTCACAATAAGCAAACAGCACCTACACATGATCAGACCAAACATAAGAGGCGAGGAATCTGGCCCATTTCCTTATAAAAAAATTCTGTCGGCGCCCATAAAACTGTATTGAAGAGAAACTGTGATCCACGAATTTTATGCCCTCCAAAAAAGCAACTAGTACGGAAATATATTTTCCATAGGCATCAACTTGGGAGAGTGTCTCCTTGAGGTCCTTCACAATTGAATGAATTTTATATTTATGTGTATATATTGCCGGGAGCCAACACGGGAGTCCCCACCCATAACAAGGTTATGTGGGAGAGTTCTGGTGGGCAAGGAGAGCCAGAACTCGAGGGGTGCCCCTCTGGGCCTGCCGGACTGTCTACCCCAAAACAAGAGTGTGCCTACTTTTTGCTTTGTGCTCTCACCTCTGACTTTACGGGGGGCTGTCCCCCACCACCATCTTTCTCTCTCTGATAAGGAGTTAACTTACAGCTCCAGTTAATAAAGTTCCTGGGCATACTAGGAGTGTTTAAATCCAAACCTCAGATGGCTCTCTAACTTGCCTGACAAGTTTACTCGGACTCCTACAGTTATGCATATGATTGTTTACAGACTCCCAGCCACGAGGCATGGGAAGCTTAAGATATTCAAATAGCTTAGAGCCTCTTGGAGAGTTAGAAGCTGTCAGAATAAAACTAGTAGAAGATTTCATTGATGAGCCAATGCTTGATGCCAAGTTTCCACATCCCCTGTATTGTATCCTTGGAAGTATATTAATTAATATAGTTGGTATGTAGAAAAAATAAGTAGTGGCCTTGGTGTTAGCAACTTTAGACCCTTAAGGTAATAAATTCTTTCCTTT
>NW_011481454.1:0-752 GCF_000754665.1 Bison bison bison | reverse complement strand
GCCAGAGAGGAAAGCGCGCCCGCGGAGTGCCGTCCAGACCAGCGCAGCCCTGCCGGGGAGAGGGGAAAGCCCGGAGCCCAAGCGGCAGCTAGCCGGAGTCCGCGAACCCCACCCCTCTGCCCACCGTAGGTGCCATGGCCCACAGCCTGCCGCTCGCGTTCTGCCTTCTGATGCTGGAGACACTGTGCCCCCAGGCTGACGTCTACAGCTGCTCCCTGGTTCATCTTGTATACACCCTCAATATAATGTTTGCTCTTTTGTGGTGTTGTTGTGAACAATGTATGCTCTCATCTTGTTTGAACCCTCAATATAATGTTTGATCCTTTGTAGTGTTACAACGTCTACCTTATCTTATGATGTAACCACTTACTGAATTATGGTCTTGCTATATTACAACAACTGCAGGATTTTATGTGAACATGACGGTTTGTGGGCTTACTTACCTTGGGAATAGCAGCTCTGATAACTGCAATTACTTCTGTTACTGTGGCAGCAATATCATTGACTCAACAAGTACATACTGCTCAATATGTTGATACTATGTCCAAAAATGTTTCTTTAACATTGGCAACACAGGAAGCTATGGACAGGAAATTAGAAATGAGGGTAGACGCCCTGCTGCTGCTACTGCTAAGTCGCTTCAGTCGTGTCCGACTCTGTGCGACCCCATTGACGGAAGCCCACCAGGCTCCCCCGTCCCTGGGATTCTCCAGGCAAGAACACTGGAGTGGGTTGCCATTTCCTTCTCCAAT
>NW_011481453.1:4667-6845 GCF_000754665.1 Bison bison bison | reverse complement strand
AGGTGTTCCCGGGGAGACAGGCCACTTGTCGAGTGGTATTTGGAACCTGGGGGTCTTTTCCCGACGATGCACGGGCGAGTCACTGCCCCTTCGTGTTGACTTCATTCACAGGGTGGAGTTCGAAGAGGTGTCCGGGCATCGGGTTCTTATCAAGAGGGGACCGGGAAATCGGGGTCCTTCGGAATGTGGAACCACCCACGAGGCCACGTCTGGAATGTCGTCGTGAGACCGGCCTCATCCTGAGGTGCGACCGGAAGGTCGGGAACCCCTTCCAGACAAAGCAGGGGAGTCGACCCTCCTGTCCAGATCAGGAGGGTAGAAGAGGCTCAGAGGAAGTGGTGCCTGAAAACCTCGGTGTTCCTCTCGAGGGAGACCGGGATGTCGGGGCACTTTGTGGGTCGCATCAAGGGTGCCAAGTACCGTTTCGACCTCCAATACCTAAAGTGGGACTTCTCCTGAGACGCTGTAGCGGCACAGGGCTACATCTTGCGATGACGGGGGAACCACGTGGTTTTTCTCGAGGTGTAGCAGGATTCTCGAATTACGACGGGGAATTCAGGATGCCCCTTGTGTTGGCCCAGGGAAGTCCAATCTTCCATTCGAGTTGCGAAGGAAAGCTGGGGATTGCCCTCGAGTGACTGCAGGGCCAATAGACCTCATCTAGGCTTGTGTCCAGAAGCCAGTGTTCCTCTCCAGGGGCGACAGGGATCTCGGGGTTGCATTCCAGACGCACCCGGGGAGACAGGCATTCATGTCGAGTGGAAGCAAAGAACCCCGCTCTGCTCTCGAATCGCGACGGGTATCTCTTGGAGCTCACTCGGTGGACTAAAGGGAGTCAAGCCTCCTGAGGCGTTTGGAGTGAGGTCGAGAGATTGGTCTCTAGGCCATACAGGAGACGAAGGCCCTCAAGTCGCGATGACGGGGGAGGCTCGGGGTTGTTCTCGAGCGGCGGCCCCAGTGTGCGGTTTCTCGCGAGGTACGACGGCGAGGTCAGGGAGCCTCTCGTGGGGCGCCAAGGAAGTCGGGTCTCCATGCGAATGGCGAGGGGCAGCGCGTCATTGGTCTCAAGTCATAGTAGGGGAATCTGGCCTCGAGACGTGTTGAAGAAGGTCTCTCGAGGTCTTTCTCGGGTTGAGGCAGGACACCCTGGGGTCCCTCGACTTGTGCAGGTGACCTCAGGGGGCTTCTCATGGTGGCTCTGAGAAGTCAGGGAAACTGGAGGTGGGAGGGGCCTCTCGGCACTCCACTGGTTTTGGTGCATTGGAAGAGGGCCTCATCTCCAGTTGAGGCAGGAGCCTGAGGGTTCCTCTGATTTCAGACTCCGATCCCAGGGTCCCTGCAGACTTGGGAAAGGAGAGTCAGGCCTCGTCTTGTGTTGAGGCATGGAACTCCGCTTGCCCCTCGAGGTGTTCCCGGGGAGACAGGCCACTTGTCGAGCGGTATTTGGAACCTGGGGGTTATTTGCCGATGATGCACGGGCGAGTCACTACCCCTTCGTGTTGACTTCATTCACAGGGTGGAGTTCGAAGAGGTGTCCGGGCATCGGGTTCTTATCAAGGGGACCGGGCAATCGGGGTCCCTCGGAATGTGGAACCACCCACGAGGCCACGTCTGGAATGTCGTCGTGAGACCGGCCTCATCCTGAGGTGCGACCGGAAGGTCAGGAACACCTTCCAGACAAAGCAGAGGAGTCGACCCTCCTGTCCAGATCAGGAGGGTAGAAGAGGCTCAGAGGAAGTGGTGCCGGAGAACTTCGGTGTTCCTCTCGAGGGAGACCGGGATGTCGGGGCACTTTGTGGGTCGCATCAAGGGTGACAAGTACCGTTTCGAACTCCAATTCCTAAAGTGGGACTTCTCCTGAGACGCTGTAGTGGCACAGGGCTACATCTTGCAATGACGGGGGAACCACGTGGTTTTTCTCGAGGTGTAGCAGGATTCTCGAATTACGACGGTGAATTCAGGATGCCTCTTCTGTTGGCCCAGGGAAGTCCAATCTTCCATTCGAGTTGCGAAGGAAAGCTGGGGATTTCTCTCGAGTGACTGCAGGGCCAATAGACCTCATCTAGGCTTCTGTCCAGAAGCCAATGTTCCTCTCCAGGGGTGACAGGGATCTCAGGGTTGCATTCCAGACACACCCGGGGAGACAGGCATTCATGTCGAGTGGAAGCAAAGAACCCC
>NW_011481453.1:0-1207 GCF_000754665.1 Bison bison bison | reverse complement strand
TCCTGAGGCGTTGGAGAGAGGTCGAGAGATTGGTCTCTAGGCCATACAGGAGACGAAGGCCCTCAACTCGCGATGATGGGGGAGTCTCAGGGTTGTTCTCGAGCGGCGGCCACAGTGTGCGGTTTCTCCGAGGAAGGACGGCGAGGTCAGTGAGTCTCTCGTGGGGCGCCAAGGAAGTCGGGTCTCCATGCGAATGGCGAGGGGGAGCGCGTCATTGCTCTCGAGTCATAGTAGGGGAATCTGGCCTCGAGACGTGTTGAAGAAGGTCTCTCGAGGTCTTTCTCGGGTTGAGGCAGGACACCCTGGGGTCCCTCGACTTGTGCAGGTGACCTCAGGGGGCTTCTCATGGTGGCTCTGAGAAGTCAGGGAAAC
Source organism: Bison bison bison (assembly GCF_000754665.1). Taxonomy (NCBI): domain Eukaryota; kingdom Metazoa; phylum Chordata; class Mammalia; order Artiodactyla; family Bovidae; genus Bison; species Bison bison. The sequence goes on along the minus strand of NW_011481453.1, from coordinate 835 downwards.
TGGAGGTTGGAGGGGCCTCTCGGGACTCCACTGGGTTTGGTGCATTGGAAGAGGGCCTCATCTCCAGTTGAGGCAGGAACCTCAGGGTTCCTCTGATTTCAGACTCCGATCCCAGGGTCCCTGCAGACTTGGGAAAGGAGAGTCAGGCCTCGTCTTGTGTTGAGGCATGGAACTCCGCTTGCCTCTCGATGTGTTCCCGGGGAGACAGGCCACTTGTCGAGCGGTATTTGGAACCTGGGGGTCTTTTCCCGACGATGCACGGGCGAGTCACTGCCCCTTCGTGTTGACTTCATTCACAGGGTGGAGTTCGAAGAGGTGTCCAAGCATCGGGTTCTTATCAAGAGGGGACCGGGAAATCGGGGTCCTTCGGAATGTGGAACCACCCACGAGGCCACGTCTGGAATGTCGTCGTGAGACCGGCCTCATCCTGAGGTGCGACCGGAAGGTCGGGAACCCCTTCCAGACAAAGCAGAGGAGTCGACCCTCCTGTCCAATTCAGGAGGGTAGAAGAGGCTCAGAGGAAGTGGTGCCGGAAAACTTCAGTGTTCCTCTCGAGGGAGACCGGATGTCGGGGCACTTTGTGGGTCGCATCAAGGGTGCCAAGTACCGTTTCGAACTCCAATTCCTAAAGTGGGACTTCTCCTGAGACGCTGTAGCGGCACAGGGCTACATCTTGCGATGACGGGGGAACCACGTGGTTTTTCTCGAGGTGTAGCAGGATTCTCGAATTTCGACGGGGAATTCAGGATGCCTCTTGTGTTGGCCCGGGAAGTCCAATCTTCCATTCGAGTTGCGAAGGAAAGCTGGGGATTGCTCTCGAGTGACTGCAGGGCCA
>NW_011481452.1:8012-9794 GCF_000754665.1 Bison bison bison | reverse complement strand
CCATTTTAGCTCACTGATTTCTTAGATGTTGATGCTTATTTTACCATCTCCTGCTTAACCACATCCAATTTACCTTGATTCACAGACCTAACATTTCAGGTACCTGTGCAATACTGTTCTTTGCAGCATAGGATTTTACTTTCATCACCAGACATATCCACAACTGAGCATTGTTTCCACTCTGGCCCAGCCACTTCATTCTTTCTGGGGCTATTAGTAGTTGTCCTCTGCTCTTCCACAGTAGCAAATTGGACACCTTCCAACCTGAGGGACTCATCTTTTGGTGCCATATCTTTTTGTCTTTTTATACAGTTCATGGAGTGTTGAAAAGCAAAGACATTACTCTGATGACAAAGGTCCATATAGTCAAGGTCTTCCCAGTGTTCATGTATAGTTGTGAGAGCTGGACTGTAAAGAAGGCAGAGCACCAAGGAATTGATACCTTCAAACTGTGGTGCTTTAGAAAACTAAGTCCCTTAGACAACAAGGAGATCAAACCAGTCAATCTTAAGGGAAATCAATTCTGAATACTCATTGGAAGGACTGATGCCAAGGCTGAAGCTCCAGTATTTTGGTCACCTGCTGTGAAAAGCCAACTCATTGGAATAGTCCCTGATGCTGGGAAAGATTGAAGGTAGAAGGAGAAGAGGGTGTCAGAGGATAAGCTAGCTGGATGGCATCACTGATGCAACGGACATGAACTTGGGCAAACTTTGGGAGATGATGAGGGACAGGGAGGCCTGGTGTGCTGCATCCCATGTGGTCACAAAAAATTGAACATAACGGGGTGACTGAACAACAACAATTTACCCAACATAAAGCCATGTCAATACATAAGGCAAAACCTAACAGCCATGGAAGGGGAAACTGACACAATACTACTAGGGGGCATTCACATCACACTTATACCAATGTATAGATCCTCTGGACAGAAAATTAATAAGGGAATACAAGCCTTAAAAGGCACATTAGGCTAGATGAACTTAACTGGTATTTATAGGGCATTCCATGCAATAATAGCAGAATATACTTTCTTCCCAAGTCTACAGAGAACATTCTCCACAATAGATCACACCTTTGGTAACATATCAAGCCTCAGTAGTTTTAAGAAAATTGAAATTGTATCAAGCCTCTTTTTCTGACCACAATAATATGAGATTGCATATCAAAAACAGGGGAAAAATGTAAAAAAACACAGACACATGGAAGATAAATAATGCACTTCAAAACAACCAAGGCATTTCTGCAGAAATCTAAAAGGAAAAAAAAAAAAAAAGAAGCAAATTACAATGAAAATAAGATGACTCGAATATATGGGATATGTGAAAAGCAGTTCTAAGAGGGAAGTGTATAGTAATAAACCCACCTCAAGGGAAAAAAAAAAATTCCTACATCACAAAACAAGAGAAATCTCAAATAAATGGCCTAATAATTAGAAAAAGAATAATAAGAAGTACAACAACAACAAAAAAGGGAATAAAATCATAAATTCTAAGTGAAAGTAAATGAAAAAGAAAGAAAGCAATAGCAAAGATCAGTAAAACTAAAAGCTGATTCTTTGAAAGATAAATAAAATATGTAAACCATTAGCCAGAATAATTAAGAAAATAAAGGGAGAAGATTCAAATCAATAAAATTAGAAACCAGTTCAGTCACTCAGTCGTTTCTGATGCTTTGTGACCCCATGGACTGCAGCATGCCAGGCTTCCCTGTCCATTGCAAACTCCCGGAGTTTACCCAAACTCATGTCCATTGAGTCAGTGATGCCATCCAACCATCTCA
>NW_011481452.1:3501-5369 GCF_000754665.1 Bison bison bison | reverse complement strand
TCTACTACAGGAAACTTGATAGGGGCAAGTCTTAATTCTTCCTGGGTTAACCTTCTGACAATATCAAGGTTCAACATCTCACTGTGCCCATTTCTGTTTCTTTTATTCTAAGTGAGTTGATTCTAAGAACAATAAACTTCCTCCATGCCTAGCGAGCTACAGTCTGTGGAGTCCTAAAGAGTAGGACACAACTGAGAAGCTAAGCACATTACTATCTCAATCTCAGAGTCTATGTACCATGAATTACCACATCCCCCTAAAGTGTTCCCTAACTCTGAGAGTGGAGAAGGCAACAATAGAGTAATGTTTACTACCCTTGCTTCCTGCCCATTCATGTGTGACTTCTTGAGTCTGCATTCTAGCCAGGTGTTAGATGTTCTTCTCAAAATTTTGAAAATTTCAAGAGTTTGAATATCTAATTTCCACATGTCTCCCAGAGAAGAGTTGGAAAGCAAGCATCCTGTCCTGCTCTCCCTAAAATGAGGGTCTGGTAGAAATTTGGTTTCTGAAAGCTATGTCCACAGTTTATTGTTGTCATTCAGTCATTTAATTGTGGTTGACTTTGCAACTCCATGGACTGAAACATGCCAGGATTCCCTGTCCTTCACCATCCCCAGAGTTTGCTCAAATTCATGTCGACTGAGTCAGTAATGCCATTCAACCATCTCATCCTCCTTCGTCCCCTTCCTCTCCTGCCTTCAATCTTTCCCAGAATCAGGGTCTTTTCCAATGAGTTGGCTCTTCACTTCAGGTGGCCAAAGTATTGGAGCTTCGGCCTCAGGATCAGTTCTTGCAATGAATATTCAGCATTGATTTCCTTTAGATTAACTGGTTTGCTCCCCTTACTGTCCAAGGGACTCTGGAGAGTCTTCTCCAGAACTACAGTTCGAAAACATCAATTATTCAGCACTCAGCCTTATTGATGGTCTAACTCTCACATCTGTACACAACTACTGGAAAAGCCATAGCTTTGATTATATAGACCTTGTTGGCAAATTAATATCTCAGCTTTTTAATCCTGTCTAACTTTGTCATAGCTTTTCTTTCAAGGAGAAAGTGCCTTTTAATTCCGTAGCTGCAATCACTGTCTGCAGTGATGTTGGAGCCCCCCCAAAATAAAGTCTGTCACTGTTTCCATTGTTTTCCCATATATTTGCCATGAAGTGATAGGACCAGATGCCATGATCTTAGTTTTTAGAATGTTGAATTTTAAGCCAGCTTTTTCACTATCCTCTTTCACTTTCATCAAGAGGCTTTTTAGTTCCTCTTTGATTTCTGCATAAGGGTGGTATCATCTACATATCTGAAGTTATTTATATTTCTCATGGAAATCTTGATTCCAGCTTGTGCTTCATTCACCCAGCATTTTGCATGATGTACTCTGAAAGAGGAGAGTGAAAAAGCTGTCTTAAAACTCAACATTCAGAAAACTAAGATCATGGCATCTGATCCCATCACTTCCTGGCAAATAGATGGGGAAATAATGGAAACACTGAGAGACTTTATTTTGGGGGGCTACAAAATCACTGCAGACAGTGACTGCAGCCATGAAATTAAAAGACTTTTGCTTCTTGGAAGAAAAGCTATGACAAACCTAGACAACATATTAAAAAGCAGAGACATTACTTTGCCAACAAAAGTCCATCTAGTCAAAGCTATGGTTTTTCCAGTAGTAATGTATGGATGTGAGAATTGGAGTATAAAGAAAGCTGTGCACTGAAGAATTGATGCTTTCGAACTGTGGTGTTGGAGAAGATTCTTGAGAGTCCCTTGGATTGCAAGGAGATCCAACCAGTCAATCCTAAAGGAAATTAGTCCTGAATATTCATTGGAAGAACTGATGCTGAAGCTGAAACTCCAATACTTTG
>NW_011481452.1:0-566 GCF_000754665.1 Bison bison bison | reverse complement strand
TTTAGGATTGACAGGTTTGATTTCTTTGCAGTCCAAAGGACTCTCAAGAGTCTTCTCCAAAGAACAGTTCAAAAGCATCAATTTTTCAACACTCAGCCTTCTTTATGGTCCAGTTCTCACATCCATACATTACTACTGGAAAACATAGCTTTGGCTATATGGACTTTTTTGGCTAAACTGATGTCTCTGTTTTTTTAATGCAGTCTAAGTTTGTCATAGCATTTCTTCCAAGGTAACAAATTACTTTTTAATTTTATTTTTATGACTGTAGTCATATATATATATGCATACATATCTTACAATTGTGGAAGGTAATACTTATATTCGGAGAAGGCAATGGCACCCCACTCCAGTACTCTTGCCTGGAAAATCCCATGGACGGAGGAGCCTGGTGGGCTGCAGTCCATGGGGTCACTAAGAGTCAGACATGACTGAGAGACTTCACTTTCACTTTTCACTTTCATGCATTGGAGGAGGGAATGGCAACCCACTCCAGGGTTCTTGCCTGGAGAATCCCAAGGATGGTGGAGCCTGGTGGGCTGCCATCTGTGGGGTCGCACAGTTGG
>NW_011481451.1:13884-14330 GCF_000754665.1 Bison bison bison | reverse complement strand
ACTTTTGGTAAGTTGAAGAAAAGATATAAGCTTGGGTAAGAAGACAAAGGCTGGAGAGTTGTGAGTTTTCTGCAACTTCCTGTTTCAGCCTCATGTCCAATGGGCATCATCTTTTAAAATGTATAAATATTACACAAATAAATGTAAATTATAAATTTGTTTTAAAATATTCATACATAGGAAACAAAATTAATGCCACCCATTAAACCTGCCACTCCACTGAAATACTCATTGCTTAAACTTTCATACATATCCTTCTGCAATTTTTTCCACTAGTTATATAGTACAGGAATCAGCAGATTAAGGGCTGTGAGCCAAATTTATCTCATAGTCTACTTTTGGAGAACCTGTGAACATAGAAGGATTTTACATTTTTGAGAGCTATAAGGAAAAGAATGGGGCTTCCCAGGTGGTGCTAGTGGTAAAGAACCCATCTGCCAATGCAA
>NW_011481451.1:9013-10701 GCF_000754665.1 Bison bison bison | reverse complement strand
CATTGAGTCAGTGATGCCATCCAACCATCTCATCCTCTGTTGTCCCCTTCTCCTCCTGCCTTCAATCTTCCCAGCATCAGTGTCTTTTCAAATGAGTCAGCTCTTCAGTGTCTTTTCAAATGAGTCAGCTCGTCTCCTCAGGTGGCCAAAGTATTTGAGTTTCAGCTTCAGCATCAGTCCTTCCAGTGAATATTCAGGACTGATTTCCTTGAGGATGGACTGGTTGGATCTCCTTGCAGTCCAAGAGACTCTTGAGAGTTTTCTCCAACACCACAGTTTAAAAGCATCAATTCTCCAGTGCTCGGCTTTCGTTATGATCCAACTCTCACATCCGTACATGACTACTGGAAAAACCATAGCTTTGCCTAGAAAGACCTTTGTTGGCAAAGTAATGCCTCTGCTTTTTAATATGCTGTCTAGGTTTGTCATAGCTTTTCTTCCAAGAAGCAAGCATCTTTTAATACATGGCTACAGTCACCATCAGCAGTGATTCTGGAGCCCCCAAAAATAAAATCTGTTATTGTTTCCCATCTATTTGCCATGAAGTGATGGCACTGGATGCCATGATCTTAGTTTTTTGAATGTTGAATTTTAAGCCAGCTTTTTTACTCTCTTCTTTCACTTTCATCAAGAGTCTTTTTAGTTCCTCTTCAATTTCTGCTGTAAGGGTGGTTTCATCTGCATATCTGAGCTTATTGATATTTCTCCTGGCAATCTTGATTCCAGCTTGTGTTTCATTCAACCTGGCATTTCATGTTGGTGAACCTTATTCTTTCATTTCTCGTGTTGTGAACTTACATATGCTGAATCCTGTGAGGCTTTTCTGTTAATGTGAAAACTGGAGGATTATTTTTTACATTGTATACAGAAATTATCAAATTTATTCAGAAGTAGTGAGAATAGTAAAATAAACTTCCTTGAATCCATCACTCAGCTTCACCATTTATCAACAAATGGCTAATCTCATTTCATCTATAAACCAACTAGGTCTAACAGACATCTATGGATCAGGCCACCCAACTCCAATAGAATACATATTCTTCTCAAATGAACACAAAACATTCTCCAGGATAGACTTTATATACATTAGGCCATGAAACAAGCCTCAAAATTTTAAAGAAAACTAAAGTCCAAAATTTCTTGTGAACATAATTGCAAAAATCCTCCACAACACATTATTAAACCAAATCTAGCAACACTTTTAAAAGATCATATACTATAATCAAGTGAGATTTATCTCGGTAATGTAGGGATGATTAAAATATGAAAATTAGTACAGCTCAACATATTAATGAACAAAGGACAAAAATCATGTGATCATGTAATAGGTGAAGAAAAAGGGCTTGGCGAAATCCATTACCCATTCATGATAGACAAAACTCTTAGTAAACTAGCAACACAATGCAAGATCCTTAACTTGATGAATAACATTTAAGGAAAATTTATAATTTGGTGAAAGACTAAATGTTTTCCCTTTGAAATTAGGAACAAGTTAAGATGTCCACTCTTGCTATATTTAACACTGTTGTTGTCATTGTTCAGTTGCTCAGTCATGTCCAAGTCTTTGTGACCCCATGGGCTGTAGCCAGAGGCTCCTCTGTCCATGGAATTTCCCAGGCAAGAATACTGGAGTGGATTGCCATTTCCTTTTCCAGGAGATCTTCCTGACCCAGGGATTGAACCCATGT
>NW_011481451.1:5131-5675 GCF_000754665.1 Bison bison bison | reverse complement strand
ATCTAGGAAAGGCCTATTTGTAGGGCAGAAAGCACATTAGCGACTCTGGACTCCAACTTTGGGTGTTCCACTAAACAAGTCAGAAAGTGCCTCACCTTTGACGACCCAGCATCAGAAGTCACACAGCATTTTATGGCATAATCAGAGTCAAAGCCCACCCGGAATCAAGGAGAGGGAAAATTTGGCCTACCTCTGATGGGAGGAATGTCAAAGAATTTTGGAACCATATTTTAAAACTGCCACATAAACTCACAACCTATTTCTCAAAAGCAACAAAGGAAGCCAGAAGACACTGAAGTCACATCTTGAATGTGTTGCAAGAAAATCACTATTAACCTAGAAAGGATCACTATTTTATTGGCTATTTATCCCAATATTCAAGGGATATATAATTTGTATTCAAATTTTTAAGTTTATTTACGACTTCGCTGGGTTTTCGGTGCTTTGCTCTGGCTTTCTCTAATTGAGGCAAGCCGGGGCTACTCTTTGTGGTTGTACATGGGCTTCTCATTGTGGTGGCTTCTCTTCTTGCAGAGTGCAGGCT
>NW_011481451.1:4567-5031 GCF_000754665.1 Bison bison bison | reverse complement strand
CTACCCACTCCAGTATTCTTGCCTGGGGAATTCCATGGACAGAGGAGCCTGGCGGGCTACAGTCCATGGAGTCGCAAAGAGTCAGACACGACTGAGTGACGAACACTTGCACTTTTTCAGAATAGCTATAATCAGCAAGGCAGATAATAACAAACATTGGTGAGGACGTAGAGAAATTGGAAGTCTCATAAACTCTGATGGGAAAGAGTTACATCCAGTCTGAGATAACAGTTTGGCCATTCCTCAGAACATTAAAAATGGAGTTACCCTGTGACTCAGCAATTCCTTCTAGGCATATACTCAAGAAAGATGAAAATATAGGTCCACACAAAGACTTGTATGTGAATGTTCACAGCAGCACTATTCCTAATAGCCCCAAATTGGAAGCTATTTAAATGTTCACCAATTAGTGAATGAATAAACAAAATGTAGTATATCCATATAATTGGAATCAGTTCAGTTCA
>NW_011481451.1:0-522 GCF_000754665.1 Bison bison bison | reverse complement strand
CTGGAATCAAGATTGCTGGGAGAAATATCGATAACCTCAGATATGCAGATGACACCTCCCTTATGGCAGAAAATGAAGAGGAACTAAAAAGCCTCTTGATGAAAATGAAAGAGGAGAGTGAAAAAGTTGGCTTAAAGCTCAACATTCAGAGAACGAAGATCATGGGATCTGGTGCCATCACTTCATGGGAAACAGATGGGGAAACTTTGTAAACAGTGTCAGACTTTATTTTGGGGGGCTCCAAAATCACTGCAGATGGTGACTGCTGTCATGAAATTAAAAGACGCTTACTCCTTGGGAGAAAAGTTATGACCAACCTAGATAGTATATTGAAAAGCAGAGATATTTCTTTGCCAACAAAGGTCCGTCTAGTCAAGGCTATGGTTTTTCCTGTGGTCATGTATGGATGTGAGAGTTGGACTGCGAAGAAAGCTGAGCGCCAAAGAATTGATGCTTTTGAACTGTGGTGTTGGAGAAGACTCTTGAGAGTCCCTTGGACTGCAAGGAGATCCAACCCTGTCT
>NW_011481450.1:49224-51315 GCF_000754665.1 Bison bison bison | reverse complement strand
CTTCTTGTCTTGAAGTTTGATTGGTCTCCCTCGTAAACCAAGCTACTCAGTCCCTTTTCTCCACCGAATTTTCCTACTGAGCTATCCTCATACTATTATTCTTGACATCTCTGATTAGCATATAAATAGTCGCCTAGGCCATCTCTCCTTCGAATACCCTGGATCAGCTGGGGCTGGTCCCCGGCAGGTGGTGCCGGAACAGGGACCTCAGGAGGCAATACTCAAAGAGCTGAGCAGACACAAACCACGCAATCAGCAGGCAATAAGCATGGAGCTCAGCAGTGACGAATCATGCTGCTCAACTGGCAATAATCTAGCAGGTGACCAGGCAGGAATCACGCAGCTCAGCTGGCAATTGTCAAGCGGATGCGCCGACAGGAATCACGCAGCTCAGCAGGCAATTGTCATGCAGATGAGCCGGCAGGAATCACGCAGCTCAGCAAGCCCTGATCACGTGACTCTGCAGACACTGATCACGTGGCTGATCAAGTACAGATCACGTGACTGAGCATGCACTGATCACCTGGCTACCATGCACTGATCACGTGACTGTGCATGCACTGACGACGTGGCATATCGGGCACTGATCACGTGGCTCATCATGCACTGATCCCGTGTTTATCAGGCAGTGATCAGTGACTGACAGGCGCTGATCATGGGACTGTGCACGCATTGACACTTGGCTGAACAGGAACTGACCACCTGACTGCGCATGCAGTGATCACGTGGCTGATCGTTCAGGGATCACGTGTTTATCAGGCGGTGATCACATGACTGAGAGGCACTGATCATGTGGCTGATCAAGTACAGATCACGTGACTGAGCATGCACTGATCACGTAGCTATCATGCTCTGATCATGTGACTGCACATGCACTGATGACGTGGCTGATTCGGCACTGATCACCTGGCTCATCTTGCACTGATCACGTGTTTATCAGGCAGTGATCAGTGACTGACAGGCGCTGATCATGGGACTGTGCACGCACTGATCATGTGGCTGATCAAGTACCGATCACGTGACTGAGCCTGCACTGATCACGTGGCTATCATGCACTGATCACGTGAATGCACATGCACTGATGACGTGGCTGATCGGGCACTGATCACGTGCCTCATCATGCACTGATCACGTGGCTGATCAGAAACTGACCTCCTGACTGCGCATGCAGTGATCATGTGGCTGATCGTTCACTGAACCCGTGTTTATCATACGGTGATCACGTGACTGAGAGGCTCTGATCACGTGACTGTGCAGTCAGTGATCACGTGGCTGATCATGCACTGATATCGTGACTGAGCAAGCACTGATCATGTGTCGGGAGCCGGTGAGGCATTCCATTCTGGACAAAGGTCATGAGGAAGGAGGCTAGGCACACGCAAATTCTGGATCGAGCCTCAGGAGTCCACCCGGATATTCTCGAGCATCTCCCCCCGAAAAAAAACAGAGTCTACCTACTTTATTGCTTTGTGCTCTCACCTCTAATATCACTGGGGGCTGTCCCCACCACCATCTCGCTCTCTCTGTCAAAGAGTTAACTTACAGCTCCAATTCATAAAGTTCCTTGTCATTCTTCCCTGTCCCTTCCAGCCGAGTCCATCTGGAGCCCGGAACCCACCACACTTACTAATTATGCCTGGGCTGCTAAGACCCACTCGAGAAGGTGCCTAGGGTGAGGCACCTGCCGCTATTGGAGAGGGCGCCTGCGGCCTATGTAAGTGGTGCAAACTTCTTGTCTTGAAATTTTATTGGTCTCCCGCGTAAACCAAGCTACTCAGTCTCTTTTCTCCACCGAATTTTCCTACTGAGCTATCCTCATACTATTATTCTTGATATCTCTGATTAGCATGTAAATAGTCGCCTGGGCCATCTCTCCTTCCAGTACCCTGAATCAGCTGGGGCTGGTCCCCGGCAGGTGGCACTCGAACAGGGACCTCAGGAGGCAATACTCAAAGAGCTGAGCAGACACAAACCACGCAATCAGCAGGCAATAAGCATGGAGCTCAGCAGTGACGAATCATGCTGCTCAACTGGCAATAATCAAGCAGGTGACCAGGCAGGAATCACGCAGCTCAGCTGGCAATTGTCATG
>NW_011481450.1:29910-49013 GCF_000754665.1 Bison bison bison | reverse complement strand
ATCACGTGCCTCATCATGCACTGATCACGTGTTTATCAGGCAGTGATCAGTGACTGACAGGCGCTGTCATGGGACTGTGCACGCACTGATCACGTGGCTGATCAGGAACTGACCACCTGACTGCGCATGCAGTGATCACGTGGCTGATCGTTCACTGATCACGTGTTTATCATACGGTGATCACGTGACTGAGAGGCGCTGATCACGTGACTGTGCATTCAGTGATCACGTGGCTGATCATGCACTGATATCGTGACTGAGCATGCACTGATCATGTGCCGGGAGCCGGTGAGGCATTCCACTCTGGACAAAGGTCATGAGGAAGGAGGCTCGACATATGAAAAGGTGGGATCAAGCCTCAGAAGTCCCCCTGGAAATTCTCGAGCATCTATCCCTAAACCAGTGTCTGCCTACTTTACTGCTTTGTGCTCCCACCTACTCCTCTGACTTTATGGGCCGCTATCCCCCACCACCACTTTCAGAGAAGGAGTTAACTTCGAGCTCCAGTTAATAAAAATCCTGGGCGTGAAAAGAATGTTTCAACCTACAAACTCCTCTGAAGGTCCTTTAGCCTGTCTGGCAGGCTTGTCTGGCCACATGTGATTGTTCACAGCCTCCCAACCGTGAGAGGCACGAAATGCTCTAAACTTTTTAAAAACAGATTCTTTTGAGAAGTTAGAAAATTATTATTATAGTATTAGTGGGCTAGTTAGGAATTATACTGGTGGAGGGTTTCATTGTTGAGCCAATATTTGCTGCTACATCTCCATATCCCTTGCCCCTTATACACATTAATGAATATAACTAACATATAAGAGAAATAAGTATTAACCTTGATATTAATCACGTTGGACCTTTGGCTAAGTAAATTATTTTCTTAATTAGAACCCACTGCATTCTCACCCTATAGGAATGTAACTTTATCTGGTACCTTCAGAATGTGGCGTCTGTTTTAAGAAAAATCACTTTGGAAAAACAAATGTCCTGGTTGACTGACCACGGTCACAAGGAGAGGGTCATAAATTGTTAGCAGGCCCCCTGGCCAGAAGATGATGTAACACCCCTAAGACCTTTGTATACATTTGTATAAAGCACCTGACTTTAATAAAAGTCAGGACTGCTGATGCCGCATGACTTTTGTATAACATCTCAGTGTATAAAAACAGACCCTGGAAAACAAAGAGTGGGATCAGTTCCCAGAGAGACTGGTCTCCCCATGTCGTTCTTTCTCTCACCTTCTGGCTGAATTCCATCCAGAGCGTGGAGGCTCGTCAAGCCTACTAATTATGCCTGGGCTTCTAAGATCTGACCAAGGAGGCCTTAGTGTCTCCTCTCCTTCGGGAGAATGGGAGAACGCCTGCTGCCTATGTAGGTGATGCAAATTCCTTGTCTCTTGCAATTTTATTAGCTTTCCACGTAGACCAAGTTATTCAGCCTCTTTTCTCTGCTGAATTTTCCTACTGAGCTATCCTTATTCTAATACTCTATATCTCTAATTAACATTTACTTAAAGCCAGTGTATCCAGTTCACTGAAGCTGTCTCCCCTTCGAGTTTTCCTGGATCCACTGGGGATGGACTCCTCAAGTGTGCAGGGGAGAATTGCGTGGTTTGTGAAGAGATGTGTCAGAAAGCTTAGGGTTCCTCTCGAGTTGCTTGTCACCCTGGGGGAACCGCTCTTGTCTACACAGGGAAGTCAGATCTCCTTTGGAGTTGAGAGGAGCACCTCGGGATTCCTCGCACATCACTGCAGGGATGAATAGGGCGTCTTCTCTAGTTGAGGCGGGAACCTCAGGGTTCCTCTCCATTTCTGACATTGAACTCGGGGTCTCTGTGGAGTTGGAACAGGGGAGTCAGGCCTGGTCTTTTGTCGAGGCACGGAACCCCACTTGCCTCTCGAGTGGTTCATGGGGTGTCAGGCCACTTGTCGAATTGTATTTGGAACCTGCGGCTTTTTCTGGAGGATGCATCCAGGGTGTCATTGCCCCTTCGTGTTGTGACTTCATCATCGGGGTTACATTCGAAGAGGTGCCCGGGAATCGGGACTTACCTTGAGTGGACGGTGAAATCGATGTCTTTCGAAATGTGGCATGACCCATGAGGCTTCCACTCAAGTTTCAGTGTGAGACCGGCCTGCTCCTGAGGTGCGATGGGAAGGTCGGGATCCCTTTCCAGAAAAAGCAGGGTAATCGACCCTCATGTCAAGATAAGGAGGGGAAAAGTTGCTCAGATTAAGTTGTGCTGTGAACTTCAGTGTAACTGTCAAGTGAGACCGGTATGTCGGGGAACTCTTTGAGTTGCATCAAGGGTGTCAAGTACCATTTCGAATTTCAAGAGGGAACGTGGGATTAGCCTTGAGATGCTGCAGTGAGAAAGGGCCTCATCTCGCAATGACGGGGGAACGTTGTAGTTTTTTCTCAAGTTGTGGCGGGATTCTCGAGTTACGACAGGGAACTGAGGGAGCCACTCATGTTACCACTCCAAACTCCAAATTCCATTAAATTGCGAGGGTGAGATGGGGCTTACTCTCGAGTCACTGCAGGGCAAATATACCTCATCTAGGCTTGTGTCCAGAAACTCTGGACATGACCCACGAGGCTTCCTCTCAAGTTTCAATGTGAGACCATCTTCCTCCTGAGGTGCGACGGGAAGGTCAGGATCCATTTCCAGACAAAGCAGGGGAATTGACCCTCATATCGAGAAAAGGAGGGGAGAAGGGGCTCAGATTAAGTTGTGCCAGGAAACTAAGTGTTCCTCTCGAGTGAGACCGGTATGTCAGGTAACTTTTTGAGTTCCATCAAGGGTGTCAAGTACCATTTCGAATTTCAAGAGGGAACGTGGGATTAGCCTTGAGATGCTGCACTGGGAAAGGGCCTCATCTCGCGATGACGGGGGAACCTCGTGGTTTTTCTCAAGTTGCGGCGGGATTCTCGAGTTACAACAGGGAACTTAGGGAGCCACTCATGTTACCACTCCGAACTCCAAATTCCATAAAAGTTGTGAGGGTGAGATGGGGATTACTCTTGAGTCACTGCAGGGCAAATAGACCTCATCTAGGCTTGTGTCCAGAAACTCTGGACACGACCCACGAGGCATCCTATTGAGTTTCAATGTGACACCATCCTCCTCCTGAGGTTCGACGGGAAGGTCAGGATCCCTTTCCATACAAAGCAGGGGAATCGACCCTCATATTGAGAAAAGGAGGGGAGAAGGGGCTCAGATTAAGTTGTGCCAGGAAACTAAGTGTTCCTCTCGAGTGAGACCAGTATGTCCAATATGTCGGGTAACTTTTTGAGTTCCATCAAGGGTGTCAAGTACCGTTTTGAATTTCAAGAGGGAACGTGGGATTTCTCTCTAGAGGCTGCACTGGGAAAGGGCCTTATCTCGCGATGACGGGGGAACCTCGTGGTTTTTCTCGAGTTGTGGCGGGATTCTCGAGTTATGACAGGGAACTAAGGGAGCCTGTCGTCGTGCCCCAGGGAAGTCAAATCTCCATTCGAGTTGCGAGTGGGATCTGGGGATTGCTCTCGAGTCACTGCAGGGCAAATAGACCTCATCTAGGTTTGTGTCCACAAACTCCGTGTTCCTCTGCAGTGGCAACAGGGGTCTCAGGGTTGCATTCAAGGTTCACCCGGGAAGTCAGGCCTCATCTCGAATTGAAGCATAGAAGTGCACTCTCCTCTTGAGTTGCTACGGGTATCTCTTGGAGCCCATTGAGTGGCCTAAATGGAGTCAAGACTCCAATCGAGTTTGACAGGGGACACAGGATTGCTCTTTAGGCCCTGCAGGAAAAGAAGGGCCTCATCTCGCAATGACGGGGGAATCTCCTGGTTTTTCTCAAGATGGGGCACGACGTGTGGGGTTTCTCTCGAGTTACTACGGGAAACTCAAGGAGCCTCTCTTGTGGCCCCAGGGAAGTGCAGTCTCCATTCGAGTTGTAAGGGGGAGCACGGCAGTGCTCTCGAGTCACAGCAGGGGAATCGGGCCTCAAGACGCATTGAAGGGGGAATCACGAGGTCTTTCTTGAGTTGCGGCAGGAAACCTAGGGTTCCCTCGACTTGTGACGGTGAACTCATGGACCTTCTCATGGTGCCTATGGGAAGTTAGGAATAATGTGGAGTTGGGAGGGGCCTATCAGGACACCACTGGGGTCGGTGCAATGGAACAGGTCCTCTTCTTGAGTTGAGGTGGGAACCTCAGGTTTCCTCTCCTGTTCTGACATTGTTCTTGGGGTGTATATGCTGTTTGAAACAGGGTGTCACATCTTGACTTGTGTGGAGGCATGGAACTCTGCTTTCCTCTCGAGTTGTCAAAGGGGTTTTAGGCCTCCAGGCGAGTCTAATATGGGACCTGTTGCTCTTTTCCAATTAGCAACCGGGGCATCAGAACTCCCTTCGTGTTGTGAATTGATTCTACGCTGACATTCCTATTGGTGCAAAGGAATCAGGCCCGATCTCGAGTGGATGGGGGAATACGGTCTTTCAAATTGTGACAAGACCCCCGGGTTCCCCTCCAGTGTCAAGTAGAAACCAGCTTCCTCTCGAGGTGTGATGGGGACGTCAGTATTCCTTTCCAGGCGAAGCAGGGCAATCGACCCTCATCTCGACTTGAGGAGGCGAAAATAGGGCTCTTGACTTGTGGCGGGAAACTCAGCGTTCCTCTCAAGTGGGGACAGGTATCTGGGAAAACTTCTGGAGTTTCGTAAAGCGTGTCAAGTACCCTTTCGAGTTCCAAGAGGGAATGTGGGCTTTCTTTGGAAACGCTGCAGCATAAAAGCTCCTCTTAAGTGTTCAGGGGAGAATTTTGTGTGTTGCGTGGAGTTGTCGTGGGAAGATTAGGGTTCCTCTCGAGTTGCATGTTGACTGGGGGACCTGCTTGTGGCTCCTTAGGGATGTCACATCTCTTTTAGCTTTGTGAGGGGCACCTTGGGATTATTTGTGAATCGCTGCAGGGATGAATAAGGCCTCATCTCGAGCGAGGTGGGAACCTCAGGCTTCCTCTCCATTTCTGACATCCATCTTGGGGTCTCTGCAGAGTTGGAACAGTAGAGTCAGGCCTCATCTTGTGCTGATGAATGGAACTCAGCTTACCTCTATAGTTGTTCAGGGTGTGACAGGCTACTTTTTGAGTTATTTGGAACCTGCGGCTTTTTCTGGATGAAGTGACTGGGATGTCAGTTCCCCTTCCTGTTGTGACTTCATCCTCAGGGTTACCTTCGAAGAGGTGCCCAGGCTTCGGGACTTAACTTGAGTGGACGGGAAAATCGGTGTCTTTTGGAATGTGGCACGACCCACGAGGCTTTCTCCCTAGTTTCAATGTGAGACCAGCCTCCCCCTGAGGTGTGAGGGGAAGGTCGGGATCCCTTTCCAGACAAAGCAGGGGAATCAACCCTCGTGTAGAGATCAGGAGGGGAGAAGGGTCTCTGATTAAGTTGTGCTGGGAAACTCGGTGTTCCTCTCGAGTGAGAACGGTATGTCAGGGAACATTTTGAGTTGCATCAACGGTGTCAAGTACCGTTTCGTATTTCAAGAGGGAATGTGAGATTTCTCTTGAGACGCTGCAGATGAAAGGGGCCTCATCTGGGGATGACAGGGGGAACCTCTTGTTTGTTCTCGAGTTGCAGCGGGATTCTTGACTTACGACAGGGAACTCAGGGAGCCTCTCGTGTTGGCCCAGGGAAGTCCAATCTCCATTCGAGTTGCAAGGGGGAACTGAGGATTGCTCTCGAGTCACTGTATGGCAAATAGACCTCATCTAGGTTTGTGTCTAGAAACTCCGTGCTCCTCTCCAGTGGCGACAGGGATCTCGGCGTTGCATTCAAGTTTCGCCCTTGGAGTCAGGCCTCGTCTCGAGTGGAAGCAAAGAACTCTTCTCCCCTCTCGAGTTGCAACGGTATTTCTTCGAGCCCATTGAGTGGCCTAAAGGGAGTCAAGCCTCCTGTGGTGTTTTGAAGAGGACTAGGGACTGCTTTCTAGGCCCTGCAGGAAAAGAAGGGCCTTATCTCACGATGACGGGGGAATCTCGTGGTTTTCTTCTAGCTGCGGTGCGACGTGTGTGGCTTCACTAGAATTATGACGGGGAACTCAGGGAGCCTTTTGTGTGGCCCCAGGGAAGTCCAGTCTCCATTCGAGTTGCAAGGGGGAGTGCAGCAATGCTCTCGAGTCATGGCACGGGAATCAGGCCTCAAGACGCTTTGAAAGGGGAATCTCGAGGTCTTTCTCGAGTTGCGGCTAGAAACCCTGGGTTCCATCAATTTGTGATGGTGACCTCAGGGAGCTTCGTAGGGTGCCTATGGGAAGTCAGGAATACTGTGGAGTTGGGAGGGGCCTCTCAGGACTCCACTGGGTTTGGTGCAATGGAACAGGGCCTCATCTCAAGTTGAGGTGAGAACCTCAGGGTTACTCTCCTGTTCTGGCATGCCTTGATAGTTGTTCAGGGTGTGACAGGCTACTTTTTGATTATTTGGAACCTGCAGATTTTTCCGGACGAAGCAACTGGGGTGTCAGTTCCCCTTCGTGTTGTGACTTCATCCTCAGGGTTACATTTGAAGATGTGCCCGGGCATCGGGACTTATCTTGAGTGGACAGGGAAATCGGTGTCTTTCGGAATGTGGCACGACCCACGAGTCTTTCTCCCTAGTTTCAATGTGAGCATGCACTGATCACGTGGCTGAGAGGCACTGATCACATGACTGAGCAGGCACTGATCAAGTGACTCAGAAGGCACTAAACCCGTGACTGAGCAGGCACAAGTCACGGAGCTGAGCAGGCACTAATCACTTGGCAAGCAGGCACTAAACCCATGACTGAGCAGACACTAATCACACAGCTCAGCAGGCAATAATCACGGAGGTGAGCAGGCTGTAATGACGTGGCTATGCAGACACTAATCACGTGACTCAGCAAGCACTAATGGTGTGACTGAGCAGGCACTGATCACAGGACTCAGCAGGCACTAAACCCGTGACTGAGCAGGCAATAATCACGAGCTGAGCAGGCACAAATCACTTGGCCAAGCAGGCACTAATCACTTGACTCAACAGTCACTAATGACGTGGCTGAGCAGTCATGGATCACGTGACTGAGCAGGCACCAAACCTGTGACTGGGCAGGCACTAGTCACGTGACTAAGCAGGTACTGATCACGTGACTGAGCATGCGCTGATCACGTGGCTGAGAAGCACAGATCATGTGACTGAGTAGGCACTAAACCCGTGACTGAGAAGGCACTAATGACTTGGCTGAGCAGGCAATAATCGAGCTGAGGAGGCTGTAATGACGTGGCTAAGCAGACTCTAATCACGTGACTCAGCAGGCACTAAACCCGTGACTGAGCAGACACTAATCATGGAGCTGAGCAGGAACTAATCACTTGGTTGAGAAGGAACTAAACCCGTGACTGAGCAGACACTAACCACGGAGCTGAGCAGGCACAAATCAAGCAGCTGAGCAGGCACTAATCCTGTGACTCAGCAGGCTCTGATCACGTAACTGAGCAGGCACTAATCACGTGACTGAGCATGTACTGATCACGTGACTGAGCATGCACTGATCACGTGGCTGAGAGGCACTGATCACTTGACTCAGCAGGCAATAATCAAGGAGCT
Source organism: Bison bison bison (assembly GCF_000754665.1). NCBI lineage: Eukaryota > Metazoa > Chordata > Mammalia > Artiodactyla > Bovidae > Bison > Bison bison. The sequence continues at coordinate 41,409 of NW_011481450.1, read as the reverse complement.
GAGCAGGCTGTAATGACGTGGCTAAGCAGACTCTAATCATGTAACTCAGCAGGCACTAATCCCGTGACTGCGCAGACACTAATCATGGAGCTAAGCAGGAATGAATCACTTGGTTGAGAAGGCACTAAATCCGTGACTGAGCAGACACTAATCACGCAGCTCAGCAGGCAATAATCAAGGAGCTGAGCAGGCACGAATCACACAACTGAGCAGGCATGAATCAAGCTGCTGAGCAGGGACTAATCACACAGCTGAGCAGGCACTAATCACGCAGCTGAGCAGGGACTAATTAAGCAGCTGCAATCGAAGGGAAGGTAGGGATCCCTTTCCAGACAAAGCAGGGGAATCCACCCTCATGTTGAGATCAGGAGGGGAGAAAGGGCTCAAATTTAATTGTGCTGGGACACTCGGTGTTCCTCTGGAGTGAGACTGGTACGTCGGGGAACTTTTTGTGTTGCATTAAGGGTGTCAAGTACCATTTCGAATTTCAAGAGGGAACGTGGGCTTTCTCTCGAGATACTGTAGTGGGAAAGGGCCTCATATCGTGATGACGGGGGAACCTTGTGGTTTTTCTCGTGTTAAGGCAGGATTCTCGAGTTACAACAGGAACTCAGAGCCTCTTGTGTTGCCCCAGGGAAGTCCAATCTCCATTTGAGTTTCGAGGGGGATCTGGGGATTGCTCTCGAGTCACAGCAGGGCAAATAGACCTCATTTAGTCTTGTGTCCAGAAACTCCATGTTCCTCTCCAGTGGCGACAGGGATCTTGGGGTTGCATTCAAGGTTCACACGGGGAGTCAGGCCTCGTCTCGAGTGGAAGCAAAGAACTCTGCTCTCCTCTCGAGTTGCCACGGGTATGTCTTGGAGCCCATTGAGTGGCCTAAAGGGAGTCAAGCCTCCTGTAGTGTTTGGGGAGGGGAATCGGGATTGCTCTCTAGGCCCTGCAGCAAAAGAAGGGCCTCATCTCTCAATGACAGGGAATCTTGTGGTTTTTCTCGAGCTGCAGCACGACGTGTGGGGTTTCTCTTGAGTTACGATGGGGAACTCAGGGATCCTCTTTTGTGGCCCCAGAGAAGTCCAGGCTCCATTTGAGTTGCTAGGGGTGTGCGGCATTGCTCTCGAGTCATGGCAGGGGAATCAGGCCTCAAAATGCGTTGAAGGGGGGATTTCAAGGTCTTTCTTGAGTTGCGGCAGGAAACCCTGGGTTACCTCGACTTGTGACGGTGACCTCAGGGAGCTTCTCATGGTGCCTATGGCAAGTCAGGAATACACTGGAGTTGGCAGGGGCCTCTTGGGACTCCACTGGGGTCGGAGCAATGGAAAAGGGCCTCTACTCGAGTTGAGGCAGGAACCCCAGGTTTCTTCTCCTGTTCTGACGTGGGTTATGGGGTATGCCACTTCAAACAGTGAGTCAAGTCTCGACTTGTGTGGAGATATGCAGCTCTGCTTTCCACTCTAGTTGTCAAAGGGGTTTCAGGCCTCCAGGCGAGTTGAATTTGGGACCTGGGGTTCTTTTCAAATTAGCAACTGGGGCATCAGAACTCTCTTCGTGTTGTGAGTTGATTCTCGGCTCACATTTGAATCCGTGCAAGCGAATCAGGCCTGTGGCGGGAAACTCAGCGTTCCTCTCGAGTGGGGACGGGTATCTGGGGAAACTTCTGGAGTTTCATAAAGCGTGTCAATACCCTTTCAAGTTCCAAGAAGGAACGTGGGCTTTCTTTGGAAATGCTGCAGCGTGAAAGGGCCTCCTCCAGCGTTCAGGGGAGAATTTCATGCTTTGCATGGAGTTGTGGCAGGAAACTTAGGGTTCCTCTCGAGTTGCATGTCGACCTGGGGTACCTGCTCATGTCTCCTCAGGGAAGTCAGATCTCCTTTGGTGTTGCAAGGGGCACCTCGCGATTCCTCTCGCATCACTGCAGGGATGAATAGGGCCTCATCTCGAGTTGAGGCTGGAACCTCAGGGTTCCTCTCCTGTTCTGATGTAGGTCTCAGGGTGTGTATGCCGTTTCAAACAGGGAGTCAGGTCTCGACTTGTATGGAAGCATGGAACTCTGCTTTCCTCTCGAATTGTCAAAAGGGTTTCAGGCCTCCAGGCGAGTTCAATTTGGGACTTGGGGTTCTTTTCGAATTAGCAACAGGGGCATCAGAACTCCCTTTCTGGTGTGAGTGATTCTCCACTGACATTCGAATCAGTGCAAGGGAATGAGGCCTGATCTCGAGTGGATGGGGAAATACGTGGCTTTTGAATTTTGACAAGACCCCTGGTTTCCCCTCTAGTGTCAAGTAGATACCAGCCTCCTCTCAAGGTGAGACGAGTATGTCAGCATTCCTTTCCAGGCAAAGCAGGGCAATCGACCCTCATCTCGACTTGAGGAGGGGAAAACAGGGCTCTTCTTGACTGGTGGCGGTAAACTCAGCGTTCCTCTCGAGTGGGGACGGGTATCTGGGGAAACTTCTGGAGTTTCATAAAGCGTGTCAAGTACCCTTTCGAGTTCGAAGACAGAATGTGGACTTTCTTGGGAAACACTTCGGTGGAAAAGGGGCTCCTCAAGCGTGCAGGGCACAATTTCATGGTTTGCGTGGAGTTGTGGTGGTAAGCCTAGTTGCTTACCACTCGAGTTGCGTGTCGACCTCGCCACCCGCTCGTGCCTCCTCAGGGAAATCAGATCTTTTTTGGCGTTGTGAAGGCACCTCAGCATTCCTCTTGCATCACTGCAGGGATGAATAGGGCCTCATCCAAGTTGAGGCGGGAACGTCAGGGTTCCTCTGCATTTCTGACATAGATCTCGGGGTCTCTGTGGAGTTGGAACAGGGGATTCAGGCCTCGTATTGTGTTGAGGCATGGAACTCCACTTGCCTCTCGAGTTGGTCGTGGGGTTTCAGGCCACTTGTTGAGTTGTATTTGACACCCGCAGCTTTTTCCAGAGGATACAACTTGGGTGTCAGTGCCCCTTAGTGTTGCAACTTCATCCTCGGGGTTACATTCGAAGAGGTGCCCAGGCATCGGGACTTACCTTGAGTGGATGGGGAAATCAGTGTCTTTTGGAATGTGGCAACACCCACGAGTCTTCCTCTCGAGTTTCAATGTGAGACCGGCCTCCTCCGGAGGTGAAAAGTGAAGGTCAGCATCCCTTTCCAGACAAAGCAGGGGAATTGACCCTCTTGGGGAGATCTTCAGGGGAGAAGGGGCTCAGATTTAGTTATGCCGGGAAACTTGGTGTTCCTCTGGAATGAGACCAGTATGTCGGGGATCTTTTTGAGTTGCATCAAGGGTGTCAAGTACCGTTTCGAATTTCAAGAGGGAACGTGGGATTTCTCTCGAGATGCTGGAGTGGGAAATGGCCTCATTGGCAATGACGGGGGAACCTCGTGGTTTTTCTCGAGTTGTGGTGGGATTCTCAAGTTACGACCGGGAACTCAGGGAGCCTCTCGTGTTGCCCCAGGGAAGTCCAATCTCCATTTGAGTTTCGAGGGGGAACTGGGGATTGCTCTCAAGTCACTGCAGGGCAAAAAGATCTCATCTAGGCTTGTGTCCAGAAACTCCGTGTTCCTCTCCAGTGGTGACAGGGATCTCGGGGTTGCATTCAAGGCTCACCCGGGGAGTCAGGCCTTGTCTCGAGTTGAAGCAAAGAACTCCGCTCTCCTCGCTAGTTGATACATGCATCTCTTGAAGCCCATGGAGTGGCTTAAAGGGAGTCAAGACTCCTGTGGAGTTTTGAGTGGGAACTCGGATTTGCTCTTTAGGCCCTACAGGAAAAGAAGGGTCTCATCTCGTGATGACAGGGGAATCTTGTGGTTTTTCTCGAGCTGTAGCAAGACCTGTGGTGTTTCTATCGAGTTACTACCTGAAACTCAGGGAGCCTCTCATGTGGCCCTAGGGTATTCCAGTCTCCATTTGGGTTGCGAGGAGGAGCGTGGCATTGCTCTAGAGTCACGGCAGGAGAAACGGGCCTCAAGATGCGTTGAAGGGCGAATCTTTAGGTTGTTCTCGAGTTGTGGCAGCAAATCCTGGGTTCCCTTGACTTGTGACGGTGACCTCAGGGAGCTTCTCATGGGTGCCTACAGGATGTCAGGAATACTGTGGAGTTGGGAGGGGCCTCTCGGGACTCCCCTGGGGTCGGAGTTATGGAAGAGGGCTTCATCTAGAGTGGATCCGGTAAACCTCAGGGTTCCTCTCCTGTTCTGATGTGGGTCTCGGGGTGTGTATGCCGTTTCAAGCAGGGAGTTAGGTCTCGATTTGTGTGGAGGCATGGAACTCTGCTTTCCTCTCGAGTTGTAAAAGGGGTTTCAGGCTTCAGGGGAATTGAAATTGGGACCTGGGGCTCTTTTTGAATTAGCAACCGGGGCATCAGAACTCCCTTTGTGTTGTGAGTTGATTCTCGGCTGACATTTGAATCAGTGCAAGGAAATCAGGCCTGATCTCGAGTGGATGGGGAAATACATGGCTTTCGAATTGTGACAAGACCCCCGGGTTCACCTCCAGTGTCAAGTAGATACCAACCTCCTCTCGAGGTGCAACGGGGACATCGACATTCCTTTCCAGGCGAAGCAGGGCAATCGACCCTCATCTCGACTTGAGGAGGGGAAAACAGGGCTCTTCTTGACTGGTGGCGGTAAACTCAGTGTTCCTCTCGAGTGGGGACGGGTATCTGGGGAAACCTATGGAGTATCCTAAAGCATGTCAAGTTCTCTTTCGAGTTCCAAGAGGGAACGTGGGCTTTCTGTGGAAAGGCTGCAATGTCAAAGGGCCTCCCCAAGCATTCAAGGGAGAATTTCGTTTGTTTGGTGGAGTTGCAGTGGGAAGCTTAGAGATCCTCTCGAGTTGCGTGTCGACCTGGGGCACCCGCTGGTGTCTCTTCAGGCAAGTCAGATCTCCTTTGGCTTTGTGAGGGACACTACAGGATTCCTCGCGCATCACTGCAGGGATGAATAGGGCCTCATCTCTAGTTGAGGCGGGAACCTCAGGGTTGCTTTCCATTTCTGACATCGATCTCGGGGTCTCTGCAAAGTTGGAAAGGGGAGTCAGGCCTCGTCTTGTGTTGAGGCACAGAACTCTGCTTGCCTCTCGAGTTCTTCATTGAGTGTCAGGTCAGTTATTGAGTTGTTTTGGAACCTGTGGCTTTTTCCAGAGGATGCAACCGGGGTGTCAGTGCCCCTTCATGTTTGGACTTCATCCTCGGGGTTGCATTCGAAGATGCCAGGCCATAGGGACTTACCTCGAGGGGACAGGGAAATTGGTGTCTTTCATAATGTGGCACGACCCGTGAGGATTCCTCTCGAGTTTCAATGTGAGACCAGCCTCCTCCTGAGGTGCGACGGGAAGGTCGGGATCCCTTTCCAGACACATGAGGGGAATCAACCCTCATGTCGAGATCAGGAGTGGAGAAGGGGCTCAGATTGAGTTGTGACGGGAAACTCGGTGTTCCTCTCGAGTGAGACCGGTATGTCTGGGAACTTTTTGATTGCATCAAGACTTTCAAGTACAGTTTTGAATTTCAAGAGGAAACGTGGGATTTCTCTTGAGACACTGCAGTGGGAAAGGGCCTCATCTCGCGAAGACGGGGGAACCTCGTGGTTTTTCTCAAGGTCCAGCAGGATTCTCGAGTTACCACGGGGAACTCAGGGAGCCTCTCATGTTGCCCCAGGGAAGTCCATATCAATTTGAGTTGCCAGGAGGAGCTGGGGATTGCTCCTATGTCAGTGCAAGGCAAATAGACCTCATCTAGGCTTGTGTCCAGAAAATAAGTTCCACTCCAGTGGAGACATGAATCTCGGGGTTGCATTCAAGGTTCACCCAGGGAATCAGGCGTTGAAGCAAAGAACTCTGCTATCCTTTCGAGTTGCCAAGGGTATCTCTTGGAGCCCATTGAGTGGCCTACAGGGAGTCAAGCCTCCTGTGGAGTTCTGAGTGTGGAATCGGGATTGCTTTCTAGGCCCTGCAGGAAAAGAACGGCCTCATCTCGCCATGACAGGGGAATCTCATGGTATTTCTCGAGCTGCGGCGCGACCTGTGTTGTTTCTCTCCAGTTATGACAGGGAACTCAGGGAGCCTCTCTTGTGTCCCCAGGGAATTTCAGTCTCCATTCGAATTGCAAGGGGGAGCACGGCATTGCTCTTGAGTCATGGCATGGGAATCAGGCCTCAAGATGCATTGAAGGGGGAATCTCGAGGTATTCTTGAGTTTCGCCAGGAAACCCTGGATTCCCTCTACTTGTGACAGTGGCCTCAAGGAGCTTCTCATGGTGCCTATGGGAAGTCAGGAATACTGTGGAGTTGGGAGGGGCCTCTCGGGACTCCACTGGGGTCGGCACAATGGAAGAGGGCCTCATCTCGAGTTGAGGCGGGAATCTCAGTGTTTCTCTCCTGTTCTGATGTGGTTCTCGGGGTGTGTATGCAGTTTCAAACAGGGAGTCAGGTCTCGACTTGTGTGGAGGCATGGAACTCTGCTTTCCTCTAGAGATGTCAAAGGGATTTCAGACCTCCAGGCGAGTTGAATTTGGGACCTGGGGCTCTTTTGGAATTAGCAACCAGGGCATCAGAACTCCCTTCGTGTTGTGAGTTAATTCTCGGCTGACATTCGAATCGGTGCAAGGGAATCATGCCTGATCTTGAGTAGATGGGGAAATATGAGGTTTTCAAAATGTGACCAGACCCCCAGGTTCCCCTCCAGTGTCAAGTAGATACCAGCCTCCTCTCGCGGTGCAACGGGGACATCAGCATTCCTTTCCAATGTGAAGCAGTGCAGTCGACCCTCATCTCGACTTGAGGAGGGGAAATCAGGGCTCCTCTTGACTTGTGGCAGAAAACTCAGCGTTCCTCTCAAGTGGGGACGGGTATCTGGGGAAACTTCTGGAGCTGCATAAAGCATGTCAAGTACCCTTTTGAGTTCCAAGAGGGAAGGTGGGCTTTCTTTGGAAATGCTGCAGCGTCAAAGGGCTCCTCAAGCAGGCTGGGGAGATTTTTGTGGTTTGTGTGGAGTTGTGGTGGGAAGCTTAGCGTTCCTCTCGAGTTGGGTGTCAATCTGGGGGACCTGCTCGTGTCTCCTCAGGGAAGTCAGATCTCCTTTGGCGTTGCAAGGGGCACCTCGGGATTCCTCACGCATCGCTGCAGGGATGAATAGGGCCTCATCTGGAGTTGAGGCGGGAAACTCAGCGTTCCTCTCAAGTGCGGACGGGTATCTGGGGAACCTTCTGGAGTTTCATAAAGTGTGTCAAGTACCCTTTCGAGTTCCAAGAGGGAACGTGGGCTTTCTTTCCAAACACTGCAGCGTCAAAGGGCCTCTTCAAGTGTGCACTGAAGAATTTCGTGGTTTGCGTGGAGTTGTGGCAGAAGCTTAGGGTTCCTCTCAAGTTGCGTGTCGACCTGAGAGACCTGCTAGTGTCTTCTCAGGGAAGTCAGATCTCCTTTGGCTTTGTGAGGGGCACCTCGGCATTCCTCTTGCATCGCTGTGGGGATGAATAGGGCCTCATCTGGAGTTGAGGCAGGAACTTCAGGCTTCCTCTCCATTTCTGACATTGATCTCGGGGTCTTGCGGAGTTGGAACAGGAGAGGCACTCCTCGTCTTGTGTTGAGGCATGGAACTCCACTTGCTTCCCAAGTTGTTTATGGGGTGTCAGGCTACCTGTTGAGTTCTGTTTGGAACTTGCTGAATTTTCCTTAGGATGCACTGGGTTGTCAGTGCCCCTTCGTGTTGTGACTTCATCCACAGGGTTCCCTTCGAAGAGGTGCTCAGGCATCAGGACTTATCTTGAGTGGACGGGGAAATCGGTTTCTTTCTTAATGTGGCACGACCCACGAGGCTTCCTCTCGAGTTTCAATGTGAGACCGGCCTCCTCCTGAGGTGCAAAAGGAAAGTCGGGATCCCTTTCCAGACAAAGCAGGGGAATTGATCCTCATGTCGAGATCAGGAGGGGAGAAGGGGCTCAGATTAAGTTGTGCCGGGAAACTCAGTGTTCACCTCGAATGAGACCGGTATGTTTGGGAACTTTTGAGTTGCATCAAGGGTGTCAAATACCATTTCAAATTTCAAGAGGGAACATGGGATTTCTCTCGAGACGCTGCAGTGGAGAGGGCCTCATCTTGCAATAACGGGGGAACCTCGTGCTTTTTCTCAAGTTGTGGCAGGATTCACGAAATATGACGGGGAATTCAGGGAGCCTCTCGTGTTGCCACAGGGAAGTCCATTGTCTATTCAAGTTGCGAGGGGGAGCTGGGGATTGCTCTAGATTCATTGCAGGGCAAATAGACCCCATCTAGGCTTGTGCTGAGAACCTTCGTGCGTGTTCTTCTCAGTGGCTACAGTAATCTCAAGGTTGCATTAAAAGTTCACCCAGGGAGTCAGGCCTCGTCTCGAGTGGAAGCAAAGAACTCCACTCTCCTGTCAAGTTGCGACAGGTATCTCTTGGAGTCCATTGAGTGGCCTAAATTGATTCAAGCCTCCTGTAGAGTTTTGAGAGGGAACTCGGGATTCCTCTCTAGTCCCTGCAGGAAAAGAAGGGCCTCATCTCATGATGACTGGGGAATCTGGTGGTTTTTCTCAAGCTGCGCCGTGATGTCTGGGGTTTCCTTCGAGTTATGATGGCAAACTCAGGGAGCCTCTCTTGAGGCCCCACGGAAGTCCAGTCTCCATTTGAATTGTGAGGGGGAGCGCGGCATTTCTCTCGAGTCCCGGCAGGGGAATCAGACCTCAAGGCACATTGAATGGAAAATCTCGAGGCCTTTCTCGAGTTGCGGCAGGAATCCCTGGGTTCCATCGACTTGTGACAGTGAACTCAGGGAGCTTCTCATGGTGCCTATGGGATGTCAGGAATACTGTGGAGATGGGAGGGGCCTTTTGGGACTTCATTGGGGTCGGTGCAATGGAAGAGGGCCTCATCTCCAGTTGAGGTAGGAACCTCAGGGTTCCCCTCCTGTTCTGACATGGGTCTGAATGGATGTGTATGCCGTTTCATACAGGGAGTCAGGTCTCGACTTGTTTGGAGGCATGGAACTCTGCTTTCCTCTCGAGTTGTCAAAGGGGTTTCAGGCCTCCAGGCGAGTTGAATTTGGGACCTGGGGATCTTTTCAGATTAGCAACTAGGGCATCAGAACTCCCTTCGTGTTGTGAGTTGATTCTTGGCTGACATTCGAATTGGTGCAAGGATTCAGGCCTGATCTCCAGTGGATGGGGAAATACGTGACTGTCGAATTTTGACAAGACCCCCAGGTTCCCTTCCTGTGTCAGGTAGATACCAGCTCCTCTCGAGGTGTGACGGGCATGTCGACATTCCTTTCCAGGCGAAGCAGGGCAATCGACCCTCATCTCAACTTGAGGCGGGGAAAATGGGGCTCTTCTTGACTTGTGTCGGGAAACTCAGCATATCTCTTGGGTGGGAACGGGTATCTGGGAAAACTTTTGGAGTTTCATAAAGCATGTCAGGTACCCTTTCGAGTTCCAAGAGGGAAGGTGAGCTCTCTTTGTAATTGTTGCAGCATAAAAGGGCCTCCTCAACAGTGCAGGGGAGAATTTCGTGGTTTGAGTGGATGTGTGGCCGGAAGCTTAGGGTTCCAATTGAGTTGCGTGTCGACCTGGGATACCCGCTCGTGTCTCCTCAGTGAAGTCAGATCTCCTTTGGCATTGCGAGGGGCACCTCAGGAATCCTGGCACATCTCTGCAGGGATGAATAGGGTGTCATCTCGAGTTAAGGCGGGAACTTCAGGGTTCCTCTTCATGACTGACATCGATCTCAGGGTTGTTGCGGAGTTGTAACAGGGGAGTCAGGCCTCATCTTGTGTTGAGGCATGGAACTCCGCTTGCCTCTCGAGTTGTTTATGGGGTGTTAGGCCACTTGTCGAGTTGCATATGGAACCTCCATCTTTTTCCAAAGGATGCAATCAGGTTGTCAGTTCCCCTTTGTGTTGTGACCTCATTCGGGGTTACATTCAAATAGTTGCCCGGGCATTGGGACTTACCTTGAGTGGACAGGGAAATCGGTGCCTTTCAGAATGTAGCATGAACCAAGAGGCTTCCTCTCGAGTTTTAATGTCAGACCGGCCTCCTCCTGATGTGCGACAGGAAGGTCGGGATCCCATTCCAGACAAAGCAGTGGAATCGACCCTTGTGTTGAGATAGGAGGGGAGAAGGGGCTCAGATTAAGCTGGACCTGGAACGTCGCTGTTCCTGTCAAGTGAGACCGGTATGTCGGGGACCTTTTTGAGTTTCAACAAGGGTGTCAAGTACTGTTTCGAATTTCAAGAGGGAACGTGGGATTTTTCTCGAGACGCTGCAGTGGGAAGGGGCCTCACCTGGCAATGACGGGGGAACCTCGTGGTATCTCGAGTTGCGGTGGGATTCTCGAGTTACAACGGGGAATGCAGGGAGCCTATCGTGTTGCCCCAGAAAATCCAATCCCTATTCGAGTTGTGAGGGGGAGCTGGGGATTGCTTTCGAATCACTGCAGGGAAAATAGACCTCATCTAGGCTTGTGTCCAGAAACTCCGTGTTCCTCTCCAGTGGCGACAGGGATCTCAGTGTTGCATTCAAGGTTCACCTGGAGAGTCAGGCCTCGTCTCGAGTTGAAGCAAACAACTCCACTTTCCTCTCAAGTTGCGACGGGTATCTCTTGGAGCCCATTGAGTGGCATAAACAGAGTCAAGCCTCCTGTGGAGTTTTGACAGGGCCTCGGGATTGCTCTCTAAGCCCTACTGGAAAGAAGGGCCTCACCTCGTGATGACGGGGAGTCTTGTGGTTTTTCTCGAGCTGCATCACGACATGTGTGGTTTCTCTCGAGTTACGACGGGGAACTCAGGGAGCCTCTCGTGTGGCCTCAGGGAATTCCAGTCTCCATTCGAGTTGTGAGGGGGAGCGTGGCATTGCTGTCCAGTCACTGTAGGGGAATCAGTCCTCAAGACACATTGAAGGGGGAAACTCGAGGTCTTTCTCGAGTTGCGGCAGGAAACGCTGGAGTCCCTCGACTTGTGATGGTTACCTCAGAGAGCTTCTCATGGTGTCTAATGGAAGTCACGAATACTGTGGCATTGGGAGGGGCCTCTTGGGAGTTCACACGGGTCTGTGCAATGGAAGAGGGCCTCATCTCGAGTTGAGGCGGGAACCTCAGGGTACCTCTCCGGTTCTGACGTGGGTCTCGGGGTGTTAGGCCGTTTCAAACAGGGAGTCAGGTCTCAACTTGTGTGGAGGCATGGAACTCTGCTTTCCTCTGGAGTTGTCAAAGGGGTTTCAGGCCTCCAGGCGATTGAATTTGGGACCTGGGCCTCTTTTCAGAATACCAAACGGGGCATCAGAACTCCCTTCGTGTTGTGAGTTGATTCTCGGCTGACATTGGAATCAGTGCAAGGAAATCACGCCTGACCTCGAGTGGCAGGGGAAATACGTGGCTTTTGAATTGTGACAAGACCCCCGTGTTCCCCTCTAGTGTTAAGTAGATACCAGCCTCCTCTCAAGGTGTGACGGGGACGTCCACATTCCTTTCCAGGCGAAGCACGGAAATCGACACTCATCTCGAC
>NW_011481450.1:27954-29649 GCF_000754665.1 Bison bison bison | reverse complement strand
GAAGGGCCCTTCAGGATTCCTCGCACATCACTGCAGGGTGAATAGGGCCTCATCTCGAGTTGAGGCAGGAACCTCAGGGTTTCTCTCCATTTCTGAAATCAATCTCAGGGTCTCTGTGGAATTGGAACAGGGCAGTCAGGCCTCGTCTTGTGTTGAGCCACGGAACTCCGCTTGCCTCTCGAGTTGTTCATGGGATGTCAGGCCACTTGTCGAGTTGTATTTGGCACCTGCGGCTTTTTCCGGAGGTTGCAACTGGAGTGTCAGTGTGTCTTCGTGTTGTGACTTCATCCTCAGGGTTACATTCGAAAAGGTGCCCGGGCATCAGTACTTATCTTGAGCGGACGCGAAAATCGGTGTTTTTCAGAATGTGGCACGACCCACTAGGCTTCTTCTCGAGTTTACATGTGAGACCGTCTTCCTCCTAGGGTGCAACCAGAAGTTCTGGATTCCTTTCCAGAAAAAGCAGGCGAATCGACCCTCATGTTGAGATCAGGAGGAAAGAAGGGGCTCAGATTAATTTGTGCTGGGAAACTCAGTGTTCCTCTCAAGTGAGATCAGTATTGGGAATGTTTTGAGTTGCATCAAGGGTGTCAAGTACCATTTCGAATTTCAAGAGGGGACATGGGATTTCTCTCGAGATGCTGCAGTGGGAAGGGCCTAATCTCGCAATGATGGGGGAACCTCGTGGTTTTTCTCAAGTTGCTGCGTGATTCTCGAGTTATGACGGGAAACTCAGGGAGCCTCTCGTGTGTCCCCTGGGAAGTCCAATCTCCATTCGAGTTGCGAGGGGGAGATGGGGATTGCTCTTGAGTCACTGCAGGGCAAAAAACCTTATCTAGGCTTGTGTCCAGAAACTCCTTGTTCCTCTCCAGTGGCGACAGGGATCTCGGGGTTGCATTCAAGGTTCACCTGGGGAGTCAGGCCTTGTCTCGAGTGGAAGCAAAGATCTCCACTCTCGTCTCTAGTTGCCATGGATATGTCTTGGAGCCAACTGAGAGGCCTAAAGGGAGTCAAGCCTCCTGTGGAATTTTGAGAGCAGACTTGGGATTGCTCTCTGGGTTCTGCATGATAAGAAGGGCCTCTTCTCATGATAATGGGGGAATCTCGTGATTTTTCTTGAGCTGCAGTGCGACGTGTGGGGTTCCTCTCAAGTTATGATGGGGAATTCAGGGAGCTTCTCTTGTGTCCCCAGGGAAGTCCAGTCTCCATTCGACTTGCGAGGGGAAGTGCAGCATTGCTCTCGAGTTACGGCAGGGGAATTGGGCCTCATGACGCATTGAAGGGGGAATCTCGAGGTCTTTCTCGAATTGTGGCAGGAAACCCTGGGTTCCCTTGACTTGTGACGGTGACCTCAGGGTGTTGGGGGCCAGAGTGAGGTACTCCGCCCATGACAAAGGTCATGAGGAAGGAGGCTCGACATACGCAAAGGCGGGATCGAGCCTCAGGAGTCCCCCTGGAACTCCTCGAGCATCTACCCCCATAACCAGAGCCTGCCTACTTTACTACTTTGTGCTCTCACCTACATCTCTGACTTTACGGGGGGCTGTCCCCCACCACCTCTTTCGGAGAAGGAGTTAACCTAGAGCTCCAGTTAATAATAATTCCTGGGCGTGATAAGAGTGTTTTAACCTACAAACTCCTCTGAAGGTTCTCTAGCCTGCCTCACAGGCTTGTCCGCCCCCATGTGATTGCTCA
>NW_011481450.1:15409-27614 GCF_000754665.1 Bison bison bison | reverse complement strand
AGGGTCATAAATTGTCAGCAGGCCCCCCTGGCCAGAAGATGATGTAACACCCCTAAGACCTCTGTATACATTTGTATGAAGCATCTGACTTTGATAAAAGTCAGGACTGCTGACCCCGCGTGACTTTTGCATAACATCTCAGTGTACAAAAGTAGACCATGGAAAATAAAGAATTGGGATCAGTTTCTCGAAATACTGGTCTCCCCATGTCGCTCTCTCTTTCACTCTGGCTGAGTCTCCATCTGGAGCATGGAACCCACCATGCTTACTAATTATGCCTGGGCTTCTAAGATCCTACCGGGGAGGCCTCAGTGTCTCCTCTCCTTCAGGAGAATGGAAGGACGCCTGTGGCCTACGTAAGTGGTGCAAACTTCTTGTCTTGAAGTTTTATTGGTCTCCTGCGTAAACCAAGCTACTCAGCCTCTTTTCTCCACTGAATTTTCCTACTGAGCTATCCTCATCCTATTACTCTTTATATCTTTGATAAAATATTTAAATAAATAGGTCACCGATGCCGTCCCCACTTCGAATACCCTGGATCAGCCGGGGCAGGACCCCGGCATCAGGGAGCTTCTCAAGGTGCATATGTGAAGTCAGGAATACTGTGGAGTTGGGAGGGGTCTCTTGGGTCTCCACTGAGGTCGGGGCAATGGAACAGGGCCTCATCTCAAGTTGAGGCGGGAACCTCAGGGTTCCTCTCCTGTTCTGACGTGGTTCTCAGGGTGTGTACACCGTTTCAAACAGGGAGTCAGGTCTTGACTTGTGGGGAGGCATGGAACCCTGCCTCCCTCTCGAGTTGTCAAAGTGGTTTCTAGCCTCCAGCTGAGTTGAATTTGGGACCTGGGGCTCTTTTTGAATTAGCAACCGGGACATCAGAACTCCCTTCGTGTTGTGAGTTGATTCTCAGCTGACATTCGAATCAGTGCAAGGGAATCAGACCTGATCTCAAGTGGATGGGGAAATATGTGGCTTTCGAATTGTGATAAGACTCCCAGGTTCCCCTACAGTGTCAAGTAGATACCAGCCTCCTCTCGAGGTGCGACGGGGACATTGGTATTCCTTTCCAGGCGAAGCAGGGCAATCGACCCTCATCTCGACTTGAGAAGAGTAAAAGGGTCTCTATTGACTTGTGGCGGGAAACTCAGCATTCCTTCGAGTGGGGACGGGTATATGTAGAATGTTCTGGAGTTTCCTAAAGCCTGTCAAGTACCCTTTCATGTTCCAAGAGGGAAGGTGGGCTTTCTTTGAAAACGCTGCTGCGTAAAAGGGCTTCCTCAAGTGTGCAGGGGAGAATTTCGTAGTTTGCGTGGAGTTTTGGCGAGAAGCTTAGGGTTCCTCTCAAGGTGCGTGTCGACCTGTGGTCCCTCTCATGTCTCCTCAGGGAAATCAGATATTCCTTGGCTTTACGTGGGCACCTCCGGATTCCTCTCACATCGCTGCAGGGATGAATATCGCCTCATCTTGAGCTGAGGCGGCAACCTCAGGGTTCCTCTCCATTTCTGACATCTATCTCGGGGTCTCTGTGGAGTTGGAACAAGGGAGTCAGGCCTCGTCTTGTGTTGAGTCATGGAACTCCGCTTGCCTCTTGAGTTGTTCATGGGATGGCAGGCCACTTGTCGAGTTGCATTTAGAACCTGTGGCTTTTTCCAGAGGATGCAACCGGGGTGTCAATGCCCCTTCGTGTTGTGACTTCTTCCTTGGGGTTACATTAAGAGGTGCCCGGGCATCAGGACTTATCTTGAGTGGACAGGGAAATCTGTGTCTTTCAGAATGTAGCACGACCCATGAGGCTTCCTCTCGAGTTTCAAGGTGAGATCGGCCTCCTCCTACCATGTGATGGACAGGTGGGGATCCCCTTCCAGACAAAGCAGGGGAATCAACCCTCTTGTCGAGATAAGGAGGGGAGGAGGGGCTCAGATTAAGTTGTGTCGGGTAACTCGGTGTTCCTCTCGAGTGAGATCGGTAAGTCAGGGAACTTTTTGAGTTACATCAAGGGTGTCAAGTAGTTTCGAATTTCAAGAGGGAACGTGGGATTCTCTCGAGATGCTGCAATGGGAAAGGGCCTCATCTCGCGATGATGGGGAAACCTCTTGTTACATCTCGAGTTGCGGCAGAATTCTCGAGTTGGGACAGTGAATTCAGGGAGCCTCTCTTGTTGCCCCAGGGAAATCCAATCTCCATTTGAGTAGCGAGGGGGAGCTGGGGATGGCCCTCGAGTCACTGCAAGGAAAATAGACTTCATCTACACTTGTGTCCAGAAACTCCATGTTCCTCTGCAGTGGCGACAGAGATCTCAGGGTTGCATTCAAGTTTCACCTGTGGAGTCAGGCCTCGTTTCGAGTTGAAGCAAAGAACTTGGCTCTCCTCTCCAGTCTCCACAGGTATCTATGGACTCAAGCCTCTGAGGAATTTTGAGAGGGGACTCGGGATTGCTCTCTAGGCCCTGCAGGAAAAGAAGGGCTTCATCCCACAATGACGGAGGAATCTCGTGGTTTTTCTCGAGCTGCGGTGCGACGTGTCGGGTTTCTCTCGAGTTATGACGGGGAACTCAGGGAGCCTCTCGTGTGGCTCCAGTTAAGTCCAGTCTCCATTCGAGTTGAGAGGGGGAGCGCGGCATTGCTCTCGAATAACGGCAGTGGAATCAGGTGTCAAGACGCATTGAAGGGGGAATCTTGAGGTCTTTCTCCAGTTGTGGCAGGAAACCCTGGGTTCCCTAGATTTGTGACTGTGACCTCAGGGAGCTTCTCATGGTGCCTATGGGAAGTCAGGAATACTGTCGAGTTGGGAGGGGGCTCTCGGGACTCCATTGGGGTCGGTGCAATGAAAGAGGGCCTCATCGCGAATGGAGGCAGGAAACTCGGGGTTCCTTTCCTGTTCTGACTTTGGCTCGAGTTGTGATTGACGTTGCAACCAGGAGTCAGATCTCGACTTATGTGGAGGCACAGAACTCTGCTTTTCTCTCGAGTTGTCAAAGGGGTTTCAGGCCTCTAGGCGAGTTGAATTTGGGATCTGAGACTCTTTTCAAATAGCAACTGGGGCATCAGAACTCCCTTTGTTGATTCTTAGCTGACATTCGAATTGGTGCAAGGGAATCAGACCTGATCTCGAGTGGATGGGTAAATACATGGCTTTCGAATTGTGACAAGAACCCCGGTTCCCCTCCAGGGTCAAGTAGATACCAGCCTCCTCTCAAGGTGCGACGGGGACATTGGTATTCCTTTCCAGGTTAAGCAGGTCAATCGACCCTCATCTCGACTTGAGGAGGGAAAAACCGGGCTCTTCTTGACTTGTGGTGGGATACTCAGCATTCCTCTCAAATGGGGACGGGTATCTGGAGAAACTTCTGGAGTTTCCTAAAGCGTGTCAAGTACTCTTTCGAGTTCCAAGAGGGAACGTTGGCTTTCTTTGGAAACGCTGCAGTGTGAAAGGGCCTCCTCAAGCGTGCAGGGGAGAATTTCGTGGTTTGTGTTGAGTTGTGGCGGGAAGCTTAGGGTTCCTTTCGAGTAGCGTGTTGACCTGGGGGACCTGCTTGTGTATCCTCAGGGAAGCCAGATCTTGTTTGGCATTGGGAGGGGCTCCTTGGGATTCCTCATGCATCCCTGCAGGGATGAATAGGACCTCATCTCGAGTTGAGGCGGGAACCTCAGGGTTCTTCTCCATTTCGGACATCTAACTTGGGGTCTCTACAGAGTTGGAACAGCTGAGTCAGGGTTCGTCCTGTGTTGAGGCACAGAACTCTGCTTGCCTCTCGAGTTGTTCATGGGGTGTCAGACCACTTGTCCAGTTGTATTTGGAAAATGAGTCATTTCCAGAGGATGTATCCAGGGTGTCAGTGCCGCTTCGTGTTGTGACTTTATCCTCGAGGTTACATTCAAAGAGTTGCCCGGGCATCATGACTTACCTTGAGTGGACTGGGAAATTGGTGCCTTTCAGAATGTGGCACAAACCACGAGGCTTCCTCTCGAGTTTCAATGTGTGACTGGCCTCCTCCTGAGTTGCAACGGGAAGGTCGGGATCCCTTTCCAGACAAAGCAGGGGAATCAACCCTCATGTTGAGATCAGGAGGGGAGAAGGGGCTCAGATGAAGTTGTGCCGGGAAACTTGGTGTTCCTCTCAAGTGAGACCGGTATGTCGGGAAACTTTTTGATTTGCCTCAAGGGTGTCAAGTACCATTTCGAATTACAAGAGGGAACGTGGGATTTCTAACGAGATGCTGCAGTGGGAAAGGGCCTCATCTCGCGATGATGGGGAAACCTCGTGGTATTTCTCGAGTTGCAGTGGGATTCTCGAGTTATGATGGGGAACACAGGGAGCCTCTCGTTGTACCCCAGGGAAATCCAATCTCCATTCACATTGTGAATGGGAGCTGGGGATTGCTCTCGAGTCACTGCAGGGCAAATAGACCTCATCTAGGCTTGTGTCCATAAACTCCGTTTCCTCTCCAGTGGTAACAGGTATCTCGGGGTTGCATTCAAGGTTCACCCGGGGAGTCAGGTCTTGTCTTGAGTTGAAGCGGGAATCTCAGGGTTCCTCTCCATTTCTGACATTGATCTCGGGGTATCTGTGGAGTTGGAACAGGGGAATCAGGACTCGTCTTTTGTTGAGGCACGGAACTCAGCTTGCCTCTCGGGTTGTTCATGGGGTGTCAGGCCACCTTCCAGTTGTATTTGGAACCTGCATCATTTTACGGAGGATGCAACCGGGGTGTCAATGCCCCTCGTGTTATGACTTCATCCTCAGGGTTACATTTGAAGAGGTGCCTGGGCATCATGACTTACCTTGAGTGGACGGGGAAATCGGTCTTTCGCAATGTGGCATGAACCACGAGGCTTCTTCTCGAGTTTCAATGTGAGACTGGCCTCCTCCTGAGGTGCAACGGGAAGTTCGGGATCCCTTTCCAGACAGAGCAGGGGAGTAGACCCTCTTGTCAAGATCAGGAGGGGAGAAGGGGCTCAGTTGAAGCTCTGCCAGGAAACTCGGTGTTCTTCTCGATTGAGACCCGTATGTTGAGGAAGTTTCTGAGTTGCATCAAGGGTGTCAAGTATCGTTCTGAATTTCAAGAGGGAACGTGGGATTTCTCTCGAGACACTCCAGTGGGAAAGGGCCTCATCTCGCGATGATGGGGGGAATGTTGTGGTTTTTCTCAAGTTGCACCGGGAATCTCGAGTTATGACAGGGAACACAGGGAGCTTCTCGTGGTGTCCCAGGGAAGTCCAATCTCCATTCCACTTGTGAGTGGGAGCTGAGGATTGCTCTCGAGTCACTGCAGGGCAAATAGACCTCATCTAGGTTTGTGTCCAGAAACTCCGTGTTCCTCTTTCGAGCCCATTGAGTGGCTGAAAAGGAGTCAAGCCTCCTGTGGCGTTTTGAGAGGGGACTCGGGATTGCTCTCTAGGCCCTGCAGGAAAAGAAGGGCCTCTTCCCGATGACGGGGGAATCATGTGGTTTTTCTCGAGCTGTGGCGCGATGTGTGGGTTTTCTCTGGAGTTACCACGGGGAACTCAGGGAGCCTCCCATGTGGCCCCAGGGACGTCCAGTCTCCATTCGAGTAGCGAGGGGGAGCAAGGCATTGCTCTCGAATCACAGCAGTGGAATCGGTCCTCAAGACGTGTTGAAGGGGGAATCTAGAGGTCTTTCTCAAGCTGCGGCAGGAAACCCTGCATTCCCTCAACTTGTGACAGTGACCTCAGGGAGCTTCTCATGGTGCCTATGGGAAGTCAGGAATACTTTGGATTTGGGAGGGGCACCTCGGGACTCCACTGGGGTCGGTGCAATGGAAGAGGGCCTCATCTCGAGTTGAGGCGGGAACCTCAGGATTCATGTCATATTCTGACGACCATCTTGGGGTGTGTATGGCATTTCAGTCATGGACTCAGGTTTCGACTTGTGTGGGGGCATGGAACTCTGCTTTCCTCTCAAGTTGTCAGAGGTGTTTCAGGACTCCAGGCGAGTTGAGTTTGGGCCTGGTCTCTTTTCCAATTAGCAAATGGGGAATCAGAACTCCTTTCATGTTGTGAGATGATTCTCGGCTGACATTCACGTCGGTGAAGGGGAATCAGGCCTGATCTCGAGTAGATGGGGAAATACGTGGCTTTCAAATTGTGACAAGACTTCCATGTTCCCCACCAGTGTCACATAGATACCAGCCTCCTCTCGAGGTGCGATGGGGATGTCAACATTCCTTTCCAGGCGAAGCAGGGCAATCTACCCTCATCTCAACTTGAGGCGGGGAAAACGGGGCTCTTCTTGACTTGTGGTGGGAAAGTCAGTGTTCCTCTCGAGTAGGGATGGGTATCTGGGGAAACTTCTGGAGTTTCCTAAAGCGTGTCGAGTACCCTTTCAAGTTCTAAGAGGGAACGTGGGCTTTCTTTGGAAATGCTGCAGTGTCAAGGGCCTCATCAAGCGTGCAGGGTGTGGCAGGAAGCTTAGGGTTCCTCTCGAGTTGCGTGTCGACCTGGGGGACCACTTGGTGTCTCCTCAGGGAAGTGAGATCTCCTTTTGCGTTGAGAGGGGCACCTTCAGATTCCTCACGCATAGCTGCAGGATAAGTGGGGCTTCATCTGGAGGTGAGGCAGGAAGCTCAGCATTCCTCTCCATTTCTGACATCGATCTCGGGGTCTCTGCAGACTTGGTACAGGGGAGTCAGGCCTCTTCTTGTGCTGAGGCATGGAACTCCGCTTGCCTCTCAAGTTGTTCATGGGATGTCAGACCACTTGTCGAGTTGTATTTGGAAGCAGTGTCTTTTTCTAGAGGATGCAACTAGGGTGTCAGTGCCACTTCGTGTTATGAATTCATCCTCGGGGTTACATTCGAAGAGGTTCCAGGCATCAGAACTTATCTTGAGTGGACGGGGAAATTGGTGTGTTTGGGAATGTGGCACGACACACGAGGCTTCCACTCGAGTTTCAAAGTGAGACCAGCCTCTTCTTGCGGTGCGATGGGAAGTTCGGGATCGCTTTCCACCTAAAGCAGGAGAATCGACCCTCATGGCGAGAGGAGGAGGGGAGAAGGGGCTCAGATTAAGTTGTGTCGGGAAACTTGGTGTTCCTCTCGAGTGAGACAGGGTCAGGGAACTTTTTGAGTTCTATAAAGGGTTTCAAGCACCGTTTCGAATTTCAAGAGGGAACGTGGGATTTCTCTCGAGATGCTGCAGTGGGAAACGGCATCATCTCGTGATGACGGGAGAACCTCTTGGTATTTCTCGAGTTGTGGCAGGATTCTCGAGTTATGAAGGGGAACTCAGGGAGCCTCTTGTGGTGCACCAGGGAAGTCGAATCTCCAATCGAGTTGCAAGGGTGAGCTGGGGATTGCTCTCAAGTCATTGCAGGGCAAATAGACCTCATCTAGGCTTGTGTCCATAAACTCTGTGTTCCTCTTCAATGGCAACAGGTATCTCAGTGTTGCATTCAAGGTTCACCCGGGAGGTCAGGCCTCGTCTTGAGTTGAAGCAAAGAACTCCACTCTCCTCTCGAGTTGCCACGTGTATCTCTTGGAGCTCATTGAGTGGCCTAAAGGGTGTCAAGCCTCCTGTGGATTTTGAGAGGGGACTCGGGATTGCACTCTAGGCCCTGAAGGAAAAGAAGGGCCTCATCTCGCGATGACGGGGGAATCTCGTTGTTTTTCTCAAGCTGAGGTGCGATGTGTGGGGTTTCTCTCGAGTTATGACTGGGAAGTCAGGGAGCCTCTCGTGTGGCCCCAGGGAAGTCCAGTCTCCATTCGAGTTGAGAGGGGGAGCACGGCATTGTTCTCGAGTCACTGGAGGGGAATCGGGCCTCATGATGCTTTGAAGGGGGGAATCTCGTGTTCTTCCTCGAGTTGAGGCAAGAAACCTTGTGTTCCCTCGACTTATGACCGTGACATCAGGGAGCTCCTCAGGGTGCCAATGGGAAGTCAGGAATACTGTGGAGTTGGGAGGGGCCTCTCAGGACTCCCACTGGGGTCGGTGCAATGGAAGAAGGGGTCATCTCGAGTTGAAACCGTAACCTCAGGTTTCCTCTGCTGTTCTGACATGGGTCTCAGGGTGTGTATGCCGTTTAGTCAGGTCTCGACTTGTGTGCAGGCATGGAACTCTGCTTTCCTCTTGAGTTGTCAAAAGGGTTTCAGGCCTCCAGGCGAGTTGAATTTGGGACCTGGGGCTCTTTTTGAATTAGCAACCGGGGCATCAGAACTCCCTTCGTTTTGTGAATTGATTCTTGGCTGACATTCCAATAGGTGCAAGGGAATCAGGCCTGATCCCGAGTGGATGGGTAAATACGTGGCTTTTGAATCTGACAAGACCCCCGGGCTCCCCTCCAGTGTCAAATAGATACCAGCCTCCTCTCTAGGTGCGACGGGGATGTCGGCATTCCTTTCCAGGCGAAGCCGGGCAATCGACTCTCATCTCGACATGAGGAGGGGAAAACGGGGCTCTTCTTAACTTGTGGTGGAAACTCAGCATTCCTCTTGAGTGGGGCCCGGAATCTGAGGAAACTTCTGGAGATTCATAAATCTTGTCAAGTACCTTTTCGAGTTCCTAGAGGGAAAGTGGGCTTTCTTTGGAAATGCTGCAGCGTCAAATGGCCTCCTCAAGCATGCAGGACAAAATTTGGTGGGTTGTGTGGAGTTGTGGCAGGAAGCTCAGGGTTCCTCTAGAGTTGTGTGTCACCCTGGGGACCCGCTGGTGTCTCCTCAGGGAAGTCAGATATCCTTTGGCATTGCAAGGAGCACCTCAGGATTCCTGGCGCATTGCTGCAGGTATGAATAGGGCCTCATCTCGAGTTGAGGTGGTAACCCCAGGGTTCCTCTACATTTCTGACATCGATCTAGTGTCTCTGCGGAGTTGGAACAGGGGAGTCAGAACTCGTCCTCTGTTGAGGCATGGAACTCCGCTTGCCTCCTGAGTTGTTCATTTGGTGTCAGGCCACTTGTCGAGTTGTATTTGGAACCTGCGGCTTTTTCCAGAGGATGCAACCGGGGTGTCAGTGTCCCTTTGTGTTGTGACTTCATTCTCGGGGTTACTTTCGAAGAGGTGCCAGGGCATCGGGACTTACCTTGAGTGGACGGGGAAATCGATGTCTTTCGGAATGTGGCATGACCCACGAGGCTTCCACTCAAGTTTCAGTGTTAGACTGGCCTCCTTCTGATGTGCAATGGGAAGTTTGAGATCCCTTTCCAGACAAAGCAGGGGAATCTACTCTCATGTCAATATCAGGAGGGGAGAAGGGGCTCAGATTATGTTGTGCTGGGAAACTCCATGTTCCTCTCGAGTGAGACTGGTATGTCATGGAACTTTATGAGTTGCATCAAGGGTGTCAAGTACTGTTTCGAATTTCAATATGGAATGTGGGATTTCACTCTATAGGCTGCAGTGGGAAAGGGCCTCATCTCGCGATGACAGGATAACCTTGTGGTTTTTCTCAAGTTGCAGGGGGTTTCTCGAGTTATGACAGGGGAATCAGGGAGCCTCTCGTGTTGCCCCAGGGAAGTCCAATCTCCATTCGAGTTGCGAGGGGCAGCTGGGGATTGATCTCGAGTAATTGCAGGGCAAATAGTCCTCATCTAGACTTTTGTCCAGAAACTCCATGCTCCTCGCCAGTGGCGACAGAATCTCAGGGATGCATTCAAGGTTCACCCGGAGAGTCAGGCCTCATCGTGGGTTGAAGCAAAGAACTCTTCTGTCCTCTCGAGTTGTCACATGTATCTCTTCGAGCCCATTGAATGGCCTAAGGGGAGTGAAGCCTCCTGTGGATGTTGAGAGGGGACTTGGGATTGTTCTCTAGGCCCTGCAGGAAAAGAAGGGCCTCATCTCATGATGATGGGGGAATCTCATGGTTTTTCTCGAGCTGCGGCGCAACGTGTGGGGTTTCTCTCAAGTTACGATGAGGAACTCAGGGAGCCTCTTGTGTGGCCCCAGGGAAGTCCAGTCTCCATTCGAGTTGTGAGGGGGAGCACGGCATTGCTCTCGAGTCATGGCAGGGGTATCGGGCCTCAAGAGTCATTGAAGGGGGAATATCGAGGTCTTTCTCGAGTTGAGTCAGGAAACCCTGGGTTCCCTCAACTTGTGACGGTGACCTCGGGGAGCTTCTCATGGTGCCTTTGGGAAGTCAGGAATACTGTGGAGTTGGGAGAGGCCTCTCGGGACTCCCTTGGGGTCAGTGTAATGGAAGAGGGCCTCATCTCGAGTTGAGGCAGGAACCTCGGGGTTTCTCTCCTGTTCTGATGTGGGTCTCGGGGTGCGTATTCCATTTCAAACAGGGAGTCAGGTCTCGACGTGTGTGGAGGCATGGAACTCTGCTTTCCTCTCGAGCTGTCAAAGGGGTTTCAGGCCTCAGGCGAGTTGAATTTGGGAGTGAGGCTCTTTTTGAATTAGCAACTGGAGCATCAGAACTCCGTTCGTGCTGTGAGTTGATTCTCGCCTTACATTCGAATCAGTTCAAGGGAATCAAGCCTGATTTCAAGTGGATGGGGAAATACGTGGCTTTGGAATTCGGACAAGACCCCCAGGCTCCCCTCCAGTGTCAAGTATATAACAGCCTCCTCTCGACGTGCAACTGAATGTCAGCATTCCTTTCCAGGCAAAGCAGGGCAATCGACTCTCATCTCAACTTGAGGAGGGGAAAACAGGGCTTTTCTTGACTTGTGGCAGGAAACTCAGCGTTTCTCTCGAGTGGGGACGAGTATCTGGGGAAACTTCTGGAGTTTCATAAATCGTGTCAAGTACCCTTTCAAGATGCAAGAGGCAATGCTGGCTTTCTTTGCAAATGCTGCAGTGTAAAAGGGTCTCCTCAAGTGTGGAAGGAAGAATTTCGTGGTTTGCATGGAGTTGTGGAGGAAAGCTTAGGATTCCTCTCGAGTTGCATGTCTACCTGGGGGATCCACTCGTGTCTCCTCCGGGAAGTCAGATCTCTTTTGGCATTGCAAGGGGCACCTCGGAATTCCTCATGCATCACTGCAGGTATGAATAGGGCCTCATCTCGAGTTGAGGCTGGAACCTCAGGGTTCCTCTCCATTTCTAACTTAGATCTCGGGCTCTCTGCAGAGTTGGATCAGGGGAGTTAGGCCTTGTCTTGTGTTGAGGCATGGAACTCCGCTTGCCTCTCAAGTTGTTCATGGCATGTCAGGCCACTTGTCGAGTTGTATTTGGAACCTGCAGCTTTTTCTGGAGGATGCAACCAAGGTTTCAGTGCCCCTTCATGTTGTGACTTCATGCTTGGGTTTACATTCGAAGAGGTGCCCGGGTATCGGGAATTACCTTGAGTGGACAGGGAAACCGGTGTCTTTTGGAATGTGGCATGAACCACGAGGCTTTCTCTCGAGTTTCAATGTGAGACCAGCCTCCTCCTGAGGTGTGACAGGAAGGTCGGGATCCCTTTCCAGACAAAGCAGAGGAATCGTCCCTTATGTTGAAATCAGGAGCGGAGAAGTGGCTTAGATTAAGTAGTACCGTGGACTAGGTGTTCCTCTCGAGTTAGACCGGTATGTCGTGGAAGTTTTTGAGTTGCATCAAGGGTGTCAAGTACTGTTTCAAATTTCAAGAGGAAACATGGGATTTCTCTCTGCTGGGGACGAGCCCCGGCTGATCCAGGGTATTTGAAGCAGGGACAGCGTCGGTGAGCTATTTATTTAAATATTTTATCAAAGATATAAAGAGTGATAGGATGAGGATAGCTCAGTAGGAAAATTCAGTGGAGAAAAGAGGCTGAGTAGCTTGGTTTACGCAGGAGACAAATAAAACTTCAAGACAAGAAGTTTGCACCACTTACGTAGGCCACAGGCGTCCTTCCGTTCTCCCGAAGGAGAGGAGACACTGAGGCCTCCCTGGTCGGATCTTAGAAGCCTAGGCATAATTAGCAAGCATGGTGGGTTCCGCGCTCCAGATGGAAACTCAGCCAGAATTTGAGAGAGTGACATGGGGAGACCAAGTTTCGGTGAACAAGGCCCGCACTTTATTTTCCAAAGTAGTTTTTATACCTTAAGTTGTGCATAGAGGATAATGGGGGAAGGGGTGGAGTCATGCAAGGACAGCAGTTCCTGGTCCTAATCGAAGCCAGGCTTTCAAACTTATCATATGCAAAAGTTCAGGTGAACTACATCATCTTCTGGCCAGGAGGCCTGTTAACATTTTAAGAAACTTATCTTTCTCTAAAGGTGATTATTCCAAAGTCAGGCACCAGCCTCCAAAAAAGCACTGGACAAAGCTGCATTCCTATAGGGCAAAGGTGAGGTG
>NW_011481450.1:3273-14718 GCF_000754665.1 Bison bison bison | reverse complement strand
TTGCTCTCGCGTCTCTGCATGGGAATGGAGCCTCAAGACGCATTGAAGGGGAAATCTCGAGGTCTTTCTCGAGTTGAGGCAGGAAACCCTGGGTTCCCCAGACTTGTGACGGTGAACTCATGGAGTTTCTCATGCTGCCAATGGGAAGTCAGGAATACTGTGGTGTTGGGAGGGGCCTCTTGGGACTCCCCTGGGGTTGGTGCAATGAAAGAGGGCTTCATCTTGTGTTGAGATGGGAACCTCAGTGTTCCTCTCCTGTTCTGATGTGTTTTGGGGGGTGTTTTTCCCGTTTCAAACAAGGAGTCAGGTCTCGAATTTTGTGGAGGCATGGAACTCTGCTTTCCTCTTGAGTTGTCATAGGGGTTTCAGGCCTCCACCCGAGTTGAATTAGGGACCTGGGGCTCTATTCGAATTAGCAAGCAGGGCATTAGAACTCCTTTCGTGTTGTGAGTGGATTCTCGGCTGACATTCGAATCGGTGCAAGGGAATGAGGCCTGATTTCGAGTGGATGGGGAAATAGGTGGCTTTTGAGTTTTGACAAGACCCCCGGTTTCCCCTCCAGTGTCAAGTAGATACCAGCCTCCTCGTGAGGTGCGACGGGGACATCAGCATTCTTTTCCAGGCAAAGCAGGGCAATCGACCCTCATCTCGACTTGAGGAGGGGAAAACGGGGCTCTTCTTGACTTGTGGCGGGAATCTCAGCATTCATCTCGAGTGCGGATGGGTATCTGAGGAAACTTCTGGAGTTTCATAAATCGTGTCAAGTACCCTTCCGAGTTGCAGGACCGAAGTGGGCTTTCTTTGGAAACGCTGCAGCGTCAAAGGGCCTCCTCTAGCATGCAGGGGAGAATTCTGTGATTTTCGTGGAGTTGTGGCGGGAAGCTTAGGGTTCCTCTAGAGTTGCGTGTCAACCTGGGGGACCCGCACGTGTCTCCTCAGGGAAGTCAGATCTCCTTTGGCTGTTTGAGGGGCAGCTTGGGATTCTGGCGCATCACTGCAGGGATGAATAGGGCCTCATCTTGAGCTGAGGCAGAAAACTAAGGGTTCCTGTCCATTTCTGACATCGATCTTGGGGTCTTTGCAGAGTTGGAACAGGGCAGTCAGGACTCGTCTTGTGTTGAGGCACGGAAATCCGCTTGCATCTCGAGTTGTTCATGTGGTGTCAAGCCACTTGTCAAGTTGTACTTGGAACCTGCGACTTCTTGAGGAGGATGCAACCACCGGGGTGTCAGTGCCCCTTTGTGTTGTGACTTCATCCTCGGGATTACATTTGAATAGGTGCCCGGGCATCAGGACTAACCTTGAGTGATCTGGGAAATAGGTGTCTTTGGGAATGTGGCACAACCCAGGAGGCTTCCTCTCGACTTTCAATGTGAGAACAGCCTCCTCCTGATGTGCGATGGGAAGGTTGGCATCCCTTTCCAGACAAATCAAGGGAATCGACCCTCATGTCGAGATCAGGAGGGGAGAAGGGGCTCAGATTCAGTTGTGCCAGGAAACTTGGTGTTCCTCTCGAGTGAGACCGGTATGTTGGGGAACTTTTTTTGTTTCATCAAGGGTGTCAGGTACCGATTTGAATTGCAAGAGGGAACATGGGATTTCTCTTGAGACGCTGCAGCGGGAAAGGGCCTCTGTCTCAATAACGGGGGAACCTCGTGGTTTTTCTCGAGTTATGACGGAAACTCAGGGAGCCTCTCGTGGTGCCCCAGGGAAGTCTAATCTCCATTTGAGTTGCGAGGGGGAGCGGGGGATTGCTCTCGAGTCACTGCAGGGCAAATAGACCTCATGTAGTCTTGTTTCCAGAAACTCCGTGTTCCTCTCCAGGAGCGACAGGGATCTCGGGGTTGCATTCAAGGTTCACCCGGGAAGTCAGGCCTCATCTCGAGTTGAAGCAAAGAAGTCCGCTCTCCTCTCGAGTTGCAACGGGTATCTATTGGAGCCTACTGAGTGGTCTAAAGGGAGTCAAGCCTCCTGTGGAGTTTTGAGAGGGGACATGGGATGCTCTCTAGGCCCTGCAGAAAAAGAATGGCCTCATCTCACAATGACGGGGGAATCTCGTGGTTTTTCTCGAGCTGTGGCTCGACATGTGGGGTTTCTCTCGTCTTATGATGGAGAACTCAGGGAGCCTCTCGTGTGGCCCCAGGGAAGTCCAGTCTCCATTTGAGTTACGAGGGGGAGTGCGGCATTGTTCTAGAGTCTAGACAGTCGAATTGGACCTCAAGACGTGTTGAAGGGGCAATCTTGAGATCTTTATTGAGTTGCAGCAGGAAACCCTGTGTTCCCTCGACTTGTCACGGTGATCTCAGGGAGCTTCTCATGGTGCCTATGTGAACTCAGGAATACTGTGGGGTTGGGCGAGGCCTCTCAGGACTCCACTGGGGTCGGTTCAATGGAAGAGGGCCTCATCTCGAGTTGAGGTGGGAACTCAGGGTTCCTCTCCTGTTCTGACGTGGTCTTAGGTTGTGTATGCCGTTTCAAACAGGGAGTCAGGTCTCGACTTGTGTGGAGGCATGGAACTCTGCTTTCCTCTCAAGTTGTCAAAGGGGTTTCAGGCCTCCAGGAGAGTTGAATTTGGACCTGGGCCTCTTTTCGAATTGTCAACCAGGGCTTCAGAACTCCCTTAGTGTTGTGAGTTGATTTTCGGCTGACATTTGAAATGGTGCAAGGGATCAGGCCTGATCTTGAGTGGATGGGGAAATACATGGCTTTCAAATTGTGACAAGACCCCCGGGTTCCCCTCAAGTGTCAAGTAGATTCCAGCCTCCCCTCAAGTTGCGATAGGGATGTCAGCATTCCTTTCCACCCGAAGCAGGGCAATCGACCCTCATCTCAACTTGAGGAGGGGAAAATGGGGCTCTTCCTGACTTGTGGCGGGAAACTCAGCATTCCTGTCGAGTGGGGACGGGTATCTGGGGAAACTTCTGGTGTTTTGTAAAGCGTGTCAAGTACCCTTTCAAGTTCCAAGAGGTAACACGGGCTTTCTTTGGAAATGCTGCAGCCTAAAAAGGTCTCCTCAAGCATGCAGTGGAGAATTCCGTGGGTTGTGTGGAGTTGTGGCGGAACTTAGGGTTTCTCTCGAGTTGCGTGTCGACATGGGGGACCCGCACGTGTCTCCTCAGGGAAGTCAGATCTCCTTTGGCATTGTGAGGGGGCACCTTGGAATTCCTCGTAGATTGCTTCAGGGATAAATAGGGCCTCATCTCGAGTTGAGATGGGAACCTCTGTGTTCCTCTCCATTCCTTTTCTGACATGGTCTCGAGGTCTCTGGGGAGTTGGAACAGGGGAGTCAGGCCTCATCTTGTGTTGAGGCACGAAACTCTGCTTGCCTCTCAAATTGTTCATGGGGTGTCATGCCACTTGTTGAGTTGTATTTGGAACCTGCGGATTTTTCCATACGATGCAACTGGGGTGTCAGTGCCCTTTCGTGTTCTGACTTCATCCTCAGGGTTACATTCGAAGAGGTGCCCAGGCATTGGGACTTACCTTGAGTGGATGGGGAAATTGGTGTCTTTCCGAATGTGGCACGACCCACGAGGCTTCCTCTCGACTTTCAATGTGAGACCTTCCTCCTTCTGAGGTGCGATGGGAAGGTCAGGATTCCTTTCCAGACAAAGCAGGGGAATCCACCCTCATGTCGAGATCAGAAGGGGAGAAGGGGATCAGATTAAGTTGTGCCAGGAAACTCGTTGTCCCTCTCGAGTGAGACTGGTATGTCAGGGAACTTTTTGAGTTGCGTCAAGGGTGTCAAGTACCGTTTCAAATTGCAAGAGGGAATGTGGGATTTGTCTTGAGATGCTGCAGCGGGAAAGGGCCTCATCTTGTGATGATGGGGGAACCTCGTGGTTTTTCTGGAGTTGCGGCCGGATTCTCGAGTTACAATGGGGAACTCAGGGAGCCTCTCATGTTGCCCCAGGGAAGCCCAATCTCCATTCGAGTTGCCAGGGGGAGCTTGGGATTGCTCTAGAGTCACTGCAGGGCAAATAGACCTCATCTAGGCTTGTGTCCAGAAACTCCGTGTTCCTCTCCAGTGTCGACAGGGATCTCAGAGTTGCATTCAAGGTTCACCCGGGGAGTCAGGCCTTGTCTCGAGTTGAAGCAAAGAACTCTGCTCTCCTCTCAAGTTCTGACGGATATTTGCCGGGGTCCAGCCCCTTCGGATCTAGGGAATTCAAAGGGGAGACAGCTTCGGTGTTCATGATACAATAGAATTAAAGATATAAAGAGTGGTTAAATAAGGATAACTCAGTGAGAAAATTCAGTGGAGAAAAGAGGCTGAATATCTTGGTTTAAGTGGAAAGCTAATAAAATTCCAAAATAAGAAATTCACCTCATCTATGTAGTCCGCAGGCTTCCTCCCATTCTCCCGAAGGAGAGGAGATACTAAGGCCTCCCCGGTCAGATCTTAGAAGCCCAGGCAAAATTAGTAGGCTTGACGAGCCTCCACACCCCAGATGGAAATTCAGCCAGAAGGTGAGAGAAAGAACGACCTGGGGAGACCAAGTTTCGGTGAACAGGGCCCACACTTTATCTTCCAAAGTAGTTTTTATACCTTAAGTTGTGCATAGAGTATAATGGGGGAAGGGGTAGAGTCAGCAGTAAGCCAGGCTTTCTTCCTGCAAACTTATCATATGAAAAGTTTAGGTGAATTACATCATCTTCTGGCCAAGAGGCCTGTTAACATTTTAAGATCCTTTCTTCAGAAAACTTATTTTTCTCTAAAGGTTATTATTCTAAAGTCAGGTGCCACCCTCCAAAAGCATTAGATAAAGTTGCATTCCTATAGGGCAAAGGTGTGGTGGGCTATAACAAGAAAAGAATTAACTCAAGGGTCCAAGGTTACAAACATTAAAGCTACTACTTATATTCCTATACACCAATTATATTAATCAATACACTGCCAGGGACACCATAGGTAAGGGATATGGAAACTTAGCAGCAAACATTGGCCCAACAAGTGAAAAACCCTTCACCAATACAATTTCTAATCAATCTTTTAACTGCTGAAAGGAATCTGTATTTAGACAGTTTAGAACATCTCATGCCTCTCACGGTTGGGAGGCTGTGAACAATCACATTTGGCTGGAATAACCTTCAGAGGAGTTTGTAGGTTGAAACACTCTTATCACTCCCAGGAACTTTATCAACTGGAGCTGTAAGTTAACTCTTTTTCAGAAAGAGGTGGTGGGGGACAGACCCCCATAAATTCAGAGGTGTAAGTGAGAGCACAAAGCAGTAAAGTAAGCAGACTCTGGTTTTGGGGGTATATGCTCGAGAATTTCCAGGGGGACTCCTGAGGCTCTATCCTACCTTTGCGTATGCCAAGCCTCCTTCCTCATGAACTTTGCCACAGGCGGAGTTCCTCACGCTGGCTCCCGGCATCCCCCCATTTGTATTTCTTAAAACAGCCAGATGCAGCTCAGTCACGAGCTTCTGAATGTTCTGCCGAAGAATCCTGACAATACAAGGAAGAATGATTATGAGTAGCAAAAATAGAGCACGAACCTCAACATAACTAAGGATAATAGACAGAATGTTTTTTCCCTGAAATGAAGTTAGAGAAAGTGTGAAAAAAGTCATTAGCTGCTCCAGCGGTGGTAAAATCCAGTCGAGAGTGTTCCAGGGTCTGTATTTGATTATGAAGTTTCCCTAAGTCCAGATCAATGTCAGAGCTGTTCCAAACACCCGAAATATGAGTTTTAATTTTTTCCCATTCATAATCTGTTTCGTTTACCTTTAAAGATGTCACGCATATCCACCAGTAATCAGTGTGGCATGACAGAGCCATTTTCACCTTTAAAGCCTGTAACTCAGTCCCAATATGCATTATTGCCTCCTCCAAGGCATCTACCCTCATTTCCAACTTTCTATCTATAACTTCCTGTGTTGCTAGAGTTAGAGAAACATTTTTAGACATGGTATCAACATATTGGGCAGTATGCACTTGTTGAGTCATTGATATTGTTGCTGCAGTAACAGAAGTAATTGCTGCTATTAAAGCTGATATTCCTAAAATAAGTAAGCCCACAAATCGCTGTTGTCACATTAAATCTTGTAGTTGTTGTAACACGGTGAGGCCGTAATTGTCATACCAATGGCTAGTCATGGTCACGGGTATCATGAGATAGGGTGGGCGTTGTAATACCACAAAAGAGCAGACATTATATTGAGGGGTCAAACAAGATGAAAGCATGCATTGTTCACAAGTTACTATATTAGGTCCACCTGAATAATTCATGCATACATTAAGTCTTTTGGAGTCATTAGTAAAAAGAAAAACATAAGGGGAGGGTAGAGAAGCTAAAACAGAATAAGTAGAATTGCTATCTGGGCGGTATAAGGAAACAGGAGCAGTAGCAGCAAGGGCTCTCCAAATTTCAGGTTGCCAATAGGTCTGTTTCTTAGTTGTATAAGACAGCATAGGAGGAACAAATTGATTACGATGCCATCTAGTGGCACGTATTGGCCAAGGAAGAGGAATCCTATCCCAATTCTCGAATCTGCCCTCAAATGTATCATCGGCCAATGGATCCTCACCTGAATTCAGGTTGCTCCAGTCCTGAATAGTATAATCTCCACCTCCTGGTATCCTATAATCAATCCTTGAATCATAAGTACAAGATGTCCAAGTCGGATACCCTGTACAACTGTCTATGGTGTTCCATACTTTGTCTGAAGGAGCAACCTTATAACAATTTGGATATTTTGGTGGAGATTTGAAATGCAGGGTTACATAAGGGTTAAGAATCCCGGGCATACGAGCCAATAATACCCAAGCTGACCAATGAGGTAAAGACCAGAAATCTGTTATAATTATTTTTTTAGAAGCCCCAGCACATCCTTCTTTGGCAGCAGTAATAAAGCTTCTACGATCATTGGGGCAGTTAAAGCAAACAGGGAAATCATCTGTTAATCCCCTGAAGGTATAACTGAAGTTAATAGGATATTTATCTCTAGTGTAAGAAGTATAGGATCCTCCCAAAAGCTGAGGTTGGTCTGTGTTGACCCGTATAGGCTCATTATTTCAAGTAACAACTTGTAAAGTTGGAGAATCTGGGAGATATGCCCAATATTTGGTTGGAATAGGAGAGGCACTTACCTGGCAGAAAAGCAAAGCAAGCATGGTAATAAACATTTTCTCAGGAGAAGCTGGAGATCCTTGTAAGGAAGCTATTCCCTGTGCCTGGTGGCAGAGTATTTTTATTTGTCCCCAACTGGGTATGGGGGCATGCTGAGTTGCCTGGGTCAGGGGACCTGGCATCTTCCTGTGGGGCAGGGGATCTGGGGGAGTAATATCCTGTATGTGAAGTTGAGACATCTGCTTGGTGTGCGGATCCATTCCTTGCTCATCCGGGATCTCCAATGTCAGTTGTCCTGAAGCCAGTGGCGTTTCCCGTGCTGGCAGGGGGAATGAAGGTAGAGGAGGTCCCTTTCTTTTTTGAGGTCATGGCGGCCAGGGAATCCGGTATCCGAGGGGCTGAGACATGGCGAATCAATCTGTCTGGAACCCAAATTGGAGAATCTGCATCCTGTGGAAAAATGCAAGCATATCCTCGACCGCTGGTTAACAATGGGTCAGGACCTTTTCATTGTACGGAGAGGAGGTCCTTCCATTTAACTAATGGTTTCGCATTCAATTGCTCAGGGCACCAATGGCGAAGCATTGCAATAGTTCCAGCTGAATCAGTATTTAAAATATTTATTATGAAAAGAGCATGTTGCAAGATTTGATGGGGAGAACTATACTTAAGCTCCCCTTCTTTTAGTTTTTGAATTTGGATTTTTAATGTTTGATGTGCTCTTTCCACAATGGCCTGTCCCTGGGGATGCCGGTATTATGTTTAATTTGAAACTTTATACAAAATTCCTGAAAAGACTTAGAAGTGTAAGTAGGGGCATTATCAGTTTTCAGAGCTTTTGGAAGGCCCACATATGAAAAACAAGTAAAGAAATGTTGTATCACATCTTTAACTGCCTCTCTCGTATAAGCAGTTGCAATAATAATGTGAGAAAAAGTATCTACAGTTACATGAACAAAAGACAGTTTTCCAAATGAAGAGACATGAGTTACATCCATCTGCCAGAGTACGTTAGGTTTGAGACTGCGAGGATTAACTCCCATAGGTAGAATATTATAAACAGTGGGGAAGTGTAAGCAAAAACACACAATCTCTTGAGCAGTCTCTCTGGGAATTTGGAATTGATATCTTAAGGCAGTAGCATTTTGGTGATGAAGTAAATGAGAGGCTCTGGCCTCCTCAATCACAGTAGCCACTTTATTTCTGGTTAGTGAGTCAGCCAAATCATTAAAGGTATTTAAAGGGCCGGGCAATCTGGAATGAGCCTGAATGTGTCCAGTGAAAAATATTTTATTTCTTTTCCAAATTTGTTGCTGTAATTTACTTAACAAATGAAATATGGTAGTCTTATTTTCAGGCAAAACTGCAGTTTCAATGTGTGGAAACAGCCTGAATACATACTGAGAATCAGAAGAAAGGTTAAATTCCTCATCTGCAAACATAGCAAAAGCCTCTATGACTGCTGTTATTTCAGCTCTTTGAGCTGAAGTTTCCTGTGTTTCTAAAACGTTCTGATGATTTTTAGTAACTATGGAGGCTTTACCATTTGCTGACCCGTCAGTAAGGTATCTGAGCATTTGGAATAGGAGACTGTTTGCATCTGATGGGAAAAATAACTGGATGTTTAGACATAAAATTCAGCAAAACATGCGAGGGTAAATGATGCAAAATTTGACCACAATAATTTCCTATGGCAATCTGCCAATCCTCATCAAACATTAGAAAAGCATCAAGTTGTGGAATTACAATCTCTGCTGGCTCTTTACCGAACAATTCAATGCTCCACTTTCTTTCTTTTAATATCAACGTAGCTATCAATCCTGGATAAGAAGCTACTACTTTTTTAGTTTGGGCAGGAAGATGAACCCATTCTAGGGGGCCGTTTTGCTATAAGACTCCCATAGGTGCAGTTGGAGTAGCTAGGCAAAGGAATTGCCAGTTTGCTTGTAAATCAATTCTTTTTACATAGCTATCAGATAAGGCTGCTTCTACTTTGTCTAAAGCCTCCAGAGCCTCAGCAGTTAATTTTCTTTTAAAAGTTGGGTCAGGATCACCACGTAAAATATTAAAAAGAGGCTTTAATTAAGCAGTGGTTAATTTTAAATAGGGTCTAAGAAGACTCTTGAGAGTCCCTTGGACTGCAAGGAGATCCAACCAGTCCATTCTGAAGGAGATCAGCCCTGGGATTTCTTTGGAAGGAATGATGCTAAAGCTGAAACTCCAGTACTTTGGCCACCTCATGCGAAGAGTTGACTCATTGGAAAAGACTCTGATGCTGGGAGGGATTGGGGGCAGGAGGAGAAGGGGACGACAGAGGATGAGATGGCTGGATAACATCACTGACTCGATGGACATGAGTCTGAGTGAACTCTGGGAGTTGGTGATGGACAGGGAGGCCTGGCGTGCTGCGATTCATGGGGTCAAAAAAAGTTGGACGCGACTGAGCGACTGATCTAATCTGATCAGATCTGAATCCAATTAATATCGCTTAAAAGGTTTTGATAATCATTTAAAGTAACAAGGTGATCTTTTCTATATTGTAATGCGGCATGAGTCACTGTTTCTGAATTGATAACCCGTCCTAAGTAAGTTATGGGCAGATTGACCTGAATTTTCTCTGGGGAATTTTTTTTTTAATTTTATTTTATTTTTAAACTTTACATAATTGTATTAGTTTTGCCAAATATCAAAATGAATCCGCCACAGGTATACATGTGTTCCCCATCCTGAACCCTCCTCCCTCCTCCCTCCCCATACCATCCCTCTGGGTCATCCCAGTGCACCAGCCCCAAGCATCCAGTATCGTGCATTGAACCTGGACTGGCATCTCGTTTCATACATGATATTTTACATGTTTCAATGCCATTCTCCCAAATCTTCCCACCCTCTCCCTCTCCCATAGAGTCCATAAGACTGTTCTATACATCAGTGTCTCTTTTGCTGTCTCGTACACAAGGTTATTGTTACCATCTTTCTAAATTCCATATATATGCGTTATTATACTGTAATGGTGTTTTTCCTTCTGGCTTACTTCACTCTGTATAATAGGCTCCAGTTTCATCCACCTCATTAGAACTGATTCAAATGTTTTCTTTTTAATGGCTGAGTAATACTCCATTGTGTATATGTACCACAGCTTTCTTATCCATTCATCTGCTGATGGACATCTAGGTTACCCCTTATCTCCACACCCTCTCCAGCATTTATTATTTGTAGACTTCTGGATCACAGCCATTCTGACTGGTGTGAAATGGTACCTCATAGTAGTTTTGATTTGCATTTCTCTAATAATGAGTGATGTTGAGCATCTTTTCATGTGTTTGTTAGCCCTCTGTATATCTTCTTTGGAGAAATGTCTATTTAGTTCTTTGGCCCATTTTTTGATTGGGTCATTTATTTTTCTGGAGTTGAGCTGTACGGGTTGCTTGTATATTTTTGAGATTAGTTGTTTGTCAGTTGCTTAATTTGCTATTATTTTCTCCCATTCTGAAGGCTGTCTTTTCACCTTGCTAATAATTTCCTTTGATGTGCAGAAGCTTTTAAGGTTAATTAGGTCCCATTTGTTTATTTTTGCTTTTATTTCCAATATTCTGGGAGGTGGGTCATAGAGGATCCTGCTGTGATGTATGTCAGAGAGTGTTTTGCCTATGTTCTCCTCTAGGAGTTTTATAGATTCTGGTCTTACGTTTAGATCTTTAATCCATTTTGAGTTTATTTTTGTGTATGGTGTTAGAAAGTGTTCTAGTTTCATTCTTTTACAAGTGGTTGACCAGATTTCCCACCACCACTTGTTAAAGAGATTGTCTTTAATCCATTGTATATTCTTGCCTCCTTTGTCAAAGATAAGGTGTCCTTATGTGTGTGGACTTATCTCTGGGCTTTCTATTTTGTTCCATTGATCTATATTTCTGTGTTTGTGCCCGTACCATACTGTCTTGGTAACTGTGGCTTTGTAGTAGAGCCTGAAGTCAGGTAGGTTGATTCCTCCAGTTCCATTCTTCTTTCTCAAGATCGCTTTGGCTATTTGATGTTTTTTGTATTTCCATACAAATTGTGAAATTATTTGTTCTAGCTCTGTGAAGAATACTGTTGGGATCTTGATGGGGATTGCATTGAATCTATAAATTGCTTTGGGTAGTATACTCATTTTCACTATATTGATTCTTCCAATCCATGAACATGGTATATTTCTCCATCTGTTAGTGTCCTCTTTGATTTCTTTCACCAGTGTTTTATAATTTTCTATATATAGGTCTTTAGTTTCTTTAGGTAGATATATTCCTAAGTATTTTATTCTTTCCGTTGCAATGGTGAATGGAATTGTTTCCTTAATTTCTCTTTCTGTTTTCTCATTATTAGTGTATAGGAA